>NC_056727.1:868442771-868632771 GCF_019279795.1 Protopterus annectens | reverse complement strand
GCATCAAAAATACATTTTTAAATAGTTGTATCAATTAAGAACAACCAATGGTTGTGAAACAACAATCAAAAAATTAACTGTGCATAAGTAATGCTCCTGGCATCTCTTCTTACCAACCACATAACAGTATAATAGAGACGTCGTATCAGGAGCTTGCATGGAAATCAAGTAACCTATCACTGTTGTATGTACACTAAATTCTAATAGGATCTATCATTACAATGTCTAAAATTCATTGGCTAAAATCTCTTTGACATGGGTTAATGCAAGTAACCATCACAGAGTAGCCACACTGTAATGAACTACCAAAGTTAAAAAGTGGTTTCATATCAAGCAACCATGGCAGAGGGATGCAGTTTGATGTTTGAATTGGATTTTAATCCAGAAAGGACTGCTAATGGAGCAACATGACTTAATGTGAGTCAAGGGAAGTGCTTTGTAAATGGTCTCTTAACACAGAACAACAACAACTTGTTGCTGCATTGCCTACCTGAGAGTTGCATGAAGGCAAGCCTAAGCGGTTGGATATGACCCTATTTTATGCGGACTTTAGAAACTTGGAGGATGAGCTGAGGGACTACAAATGTTTACAGTGGCAGTTGTTCTATTTTTAAGCTTGCTTATATCATAAAGTAATACCAAGTGGGGTGCATGTTCTTGTAATGTCCAGATATGGTATGGCACATCCTGAGTTATTGAAGCAGTGGCAGGAACTGAATTTACAGACTGGATATAGTTATATACATTTGTTAATTGAGTACTTAAGACCTATTGAGAGATCTATGGCCACAAAGATCCAGGAGCATATGCAAAAGCTATATGACAGATTTCCAGCATGAAGTATTTCTGATACACTTGATGATGTAGTCAACACAGTGAGTCTTGTTGAGACTCATTTATGACAGACTAAGTTAAAAAAGTTGCAGAGAGACCTAACAGATTTTATGAAAGGACAAGTTTTCTTCTTGCCACGTTCTAACAGTATACCTCAAAATAAGACCAAAGAGGCAGTTCGTGAGTGACCTGGGGGTACTAGTGATGAACATTTTCCTCCATAACCGAATAAGAGCATATCTACGCTGATTAATGAGGGTCTACGGAATATTGATTAATCACAGTCCACCAAAGGAGTTAATAGACGAGAACCAGATGTGAGACCTAAACAGGGTAGTTCTGCATCTGTACAGGTTTTTTTTTACTCTACCCTTACCAGTAGGTAAGACAGAGGTCATTCTGTCATCAGGAGTTGGAAAAGATGAATGGAACATTGCGAAGAGTCACAGAATTGGTCGTTGAAATGGATGTGGGAGAAGGATGCCACACATTACTACACAGCATCAATAAAAGAGTCCTCAAGTGGTCTGAGCTTTTTCTCCCTGAAAGCGGTCTATCTTTTCTACCCTCAGGTTGTGTTGATTTGTGAGCTACCTTACTTGATATTAGACTTTTTGCACATAACTTGCAACTTAAGACCATGTTTCCAGTAGAAACTAGAGTGACTGAGATAAGCAACCTTGTGATTTTAATCCTACATTGAATGCAGCTTTGGAGGTTTTTTGTAATGCTGTTGAACATGATCTGCATTGAGTCTTTCAACAAGGTATTTTTTTATAAATCCAGTTTGAGCAGGGAACAGTCTCTAGCACTGGATCATTTAAGAACTAATGATGCTATATCCATATGTCCTGCCAACAAGGGTGGGGTTAATGTTGAAATGGATACAACTTTTTATAATGAACAAGTTAATGCCATGTTAGGTGATGTTAGTACTTATGAAATATTGAGTTATGCACAAGTACAAGAAGTAATTAGGAATGTGAAGTGTATTTTATGAAAATGTCTGTTAGGTGGCACAGTAATATAAAGCTTGTACCATTTTTTGTTTGTAGACAAACCTCTGATACCCTCCTTCAGCTGTTTACCTAAGACCCTTAAAGATTAATTGAAACCCTCACTCAGACCCATTGTGGCCAGTTGAGGGTGGAACACTGAACCTATGTCTATCTGTGTAGAAGGATTTTTGCGACCAGTGGTGAATGAGGTTAACATCATTTTGAAGGATACTAAAGATTTTTAGCTGATTTATTTGCTTTTACTAATATTGAACTTTTAATTGATAGTGACTTATTAGTGATAGTGGATATTTATTCACTTTCACTGTGATTCCCAGGCAAAGAGGCGTTGAGATGGTTAGAGATTTTCTTCATGTTAACAGTTCCTATGATATTAAACATTGATTTGATATGCCTTTTCATTGAGACTATTTTAGAGAATAATGTCTTTGTTTTTGGAGATAGGTATTATAGACAATGTACAGGTGTAGCAATGGGGACATCATGCGCGAACAGCTACGCTAATAGCATGGTAGTGCAGTGGGAGATCACGCATGTTTTAAACCATTTTTATGCACCTTATATACGCTTTTATAGAAGGTTTGCCAATGATGCCTTTTTTATTTGGAGAGGCTCCTTAGACCTGTTTAATCAGTTCTGTGATTACTTACACCGTACCACTGAATTTTTGCACTTTAGAAAGCAGGAATTTTATGCTGAAGTAGAGTTCTTGGATGTTAAGTTAGTGAGGACTGGTGATAATCAATTAGTAACAAAGAGGTTTAGGAAGACAGTACATCGTAATCACATTTTACGCAGGAATAGCAACCATCCTAAACATATTTTTAAGAATATAGTTAGAGGCATACATCTCAACCTCTTAGAGCAAGAAATCTGGACAAAGCCATTAATAAAAATGTAACAAGGGCCCAAAAATAGGGACACCTTTTAAATATCGCACATACAAGTTTAGAAAGTTGATAGAATGACAGGTTTTACATTAGAATGCATTTTCTGAAGGATATGAAGTGTGAAACTCAAATGTCTTTTGTTTTTTTGTAACCAGTCTTTAATGATTTGCAGCTAATTTGCAAGAAAACTACAATTTTATGACAAACAGACCAAAAATATGAGGCAAAAATCTGGATATTCTGTGAAAATCTGTACAGTTGAGAGGTATGGTTAGAGGGCAAGCCATGAAGATCTCACGACTGAGTAGTGAGACCAGTATCTTTGAAAGGGAGTTGGTCCTTATGAAGAATGAGGTTTTAGCCAGGGATTACTGTGAACAGGAGATGGTCTCTGAGCTGAGCAAAGTGCAGTCCTGGAGGACAGGTAGAGCCAGCACCTTTTTATTCAGACTGCAGTGTCGAAGGGTATCCCAGTGTGGAGTAGCACAACATGGGTATGACACAATATGCCACACCAGTTTGCATACATTATTTAAATAATGTTAATAGCGTCTGTGCAGCCATCAAAAGGAAATGGCATATTTTGATGTCAAATAGTGACATCAGTGCATTGATTGGGAATAAACTTCGATTTGTTTTTAAGAACAAGAGCTCCCTTAAACGCATGTTGTGTTATGGACCAAAGGCAAGACAAGTTGAGACGATGCCTCCAGGTGCCACAAGTTGTGGAAAGTGTAATTACTGTCAATTTATAGATCACAGTAATACGTTTAAGCATTCAGTAACTGGTAGACATTATATGTTTAGAGTTGCTGCCAACTGTCAAACTAAGAACTTATTTAGCCAGGTTTGCTGTATATCCACATTTTTATGTGGGGAAGACCAATAGAATGTTCTTTGAGAGGATCAGAAAACATTTCAGAAGTATTAGACAAGATGATATTAGCAACCCTTTGGCCAAGGATGTATCTGATGAAGGTAGTGACCATAGTTTTAATTTTTTGGTCATTGAGATAGTTTTGAGGGCAACAGATGTGGGGATGTATTGAATAGAACTGAATGTAAGGAGTTATCATGGATTCTCCAACTGTAAGAGGATAAGAAGTTTAGACTTAATGGTAAGGTTTCATTAAAACCTGCTTTGAGAGCCAGAAGCCTTCTTAGGAAATAGGACACCACTGAGGTGTCCATTATCTGTCTTTGGGTAATTGCCCAGTCTCAGTTGTTTTATTTTTGTAGTGATGATTGGTGGTATTAATAATTTCTATATTTTATCAACTTCGTTTTGGGAGAAATTATATATTTTCTTTTTATTTTAATAATTATTTTTCGGATTTTGGTTCATTTATTTTTATGTGTAGTTGTATTTTTTGGGGTTTATGGAATATTGGCAGTGGTGTATTTCAAGCGGATGTTGACTGTAATGTATTGCAATCTTAATATCTGCATTCAGTCATGTAATTTAATTTATTCAATATTATATGTTCTTATATATTTGCTTTACAGTTAAATTTGGTATTGTGAGTAGCGGTGGCCCAAGGGCATATATACTGCAATGGGTTGTGATATATTAAATAGTTGAGTTTTCCCTATTACCAGATTGAGTTTATGGTAGCTAATAAAACCTACATTAATAGGATTGGCATGTGAGATCTGCAATGAATTGTGATAGACTAAACAGCTGAGCCTTCCTTATGGTTCAGGGTAGCCGATGAGACCTCTGTTAACCTGATCGGTATGTGAGATCTGTTTATTACCAGGTTATAACTTTGTTCACTTCAGTTTTTTCATACTTGGGATGTTAGTGTTGCAGGAAATGTTTTGTTAATATATATGCATTAAGCACCTTTTGATTGGTGACTTACGGGAATGTTAAGTATTGGTTGGTTGCTGGTGTTTCCCCTAGTATTAAGGGGATCTGTGCGGTATGAGAAATTACAGACCAGGATTTTTGTCATTGCTGTTTGAGGTTTTTATGTGTTATTTTATTATTGTTCATGGATCAGTTGTGATGTTAGTTATCATTAATAGTTATGGTTTCTTTGTTTGTAGGGTAGGGTAGTCATTAGCTCAAGATATCTTTCCCGTCTTTCACGAACAGTGTTTGATGTCTATACAATGAATGTACATGCTCTTACTACTTGACCAGTCATAAACATACTATTTGATTAGGTTATAAATTTCCTTTGTTGATTGGTTGCATTTTTAGATGCTATGAAGGGATTTTTTTATCCCACGTTTTAATAGAACTGCATCATGTGTTTTTCAGCCGTGGACTCGCTTTTACAAAAGTTTTGATTTTCTGCATCATAGATACACAGGGTGGTTATGTGCATGTGAATTTGCTCATCTTTGCATGGGCACTCTCATTAGAAGCATATTTTGATTGGTCACTGTAGGAAAGGCAAAGCAGTTATTGGCTCATGCCATTTTGAATGTAGATTGGAGGGATTTTCAGAGGATTGTGCAATGGGCAGGCAAGTTCACTTCTTTTAACCAATCATCTGTTCTTATTTTGGATTTGTTTAATTTGGTGTGTTTCTTTGCTGACTCTTTGTTGTAAATGCATTAGGTATGGATGGAGCCACAGAGCATTGTATTTATTTATAATATGAACAGTTGATTTGGCCGATGCCGATGATAAATTTCAGATGATATTTCTCTAAAGTAGGTTTTAAAATCAGTAATGAAAGTTCTTTATTTTTATTTGGACTTGTATCGCTTCGATGCATAGTTACTGTGATATGATTAACATGTCTGAGATTATTCTTTTTTGAATGTTCAGTTCTCTTCAGCCTATATTGAAATAATTTAAATGGTTATTGTTAACTTTGATTATTTGATATGAAACCACTTTTTAACTTTAGATATTCATTACAGTGTGGCTATTCTATGATGGTTACTTGTGTTACACCATGTCAATGAGATTTTAGCCAATGAAGTTTAGATATCAAATTTGATGTTAATACAACAGTGATAGGTTATTTGATTTACATGCAAACTCCTGATAGGACATCTCTATTATATTGCTATGTGGTTGGTTAGAAGAGATACCAGGAGCATTAGTTATATATAGTTAATCCTTTGATTGTTGTTTGACAACTATTAGCTGTTCTTAATTGATACAACTATTTAAGAATGTATTTTTGATGAGTATTTTTAATGGTCTGAAGAGGCAACAGTACATTGTGAAAGCGCTTACTGTTTTTTATTCGTTTGTTACTTTAATAAAGTTTTATACTTCCCCGCTACTGTGGTGGTGTATGTTATTTGAGTTCATATTGTTTGTTCTACACCACTGGGTTGCTGCTGGAGTGTTTCTTTTTTACTTTTGTTTGTGTGTGTGTTTACATATATATATATATATATATATATATATATATATATATATATATATATATACATATATATAATATTTATGTATATACGTGCATATATACACATATATATTTATAATTTTTCTATATAGGTATATAGGTTGTGGATTTTTTTTAAATAGAGTTTTACTTATTTTTACAAGTACCTCAGTTTTTTGTATTTTATATGTGTGTGTGTGTGTGTGTGTATATATATATATGTATATATATATATATATATATATATATATGTGTGTGTGTGTGTATGTGTGTTGTGACACCAAGGAAACACTGCCAGTCCAGCTATCTGGAATTTTATAAATAATTATATGTCACTTGAAATTATTAATATGATTTATATAGAAATGGGACACTCACAGCCCAGCCATCTGAAACTTTATAAATTAGCATATGTCATTTATGAATAGTAATATGATTCATATGCTTGTCTTACAAATGTAAGAGAAATGTTACGTACTGAGCTTCAAGAACATAACCACAGTGTACCCTATTGGAAAACAACAGAAATGTATATAAACTATATACCTGTACAGATGTATGTTTCAATAGTAGAAGCTGGAACATACAGAGTTGACTTCCAATACTTCAGGTAAATTATTTGAAAATTAAAGTGTTTTATGATTGTGTCATCTCAGTTTCAGTCCAACAAGCAGATACAATGTCTAGAGCTAGAGGTTGTCCTATTGTCTCAAAACAAAAATAAATGTAAAGTGTTTTTATTGCTCTATGACTTCCTAGCAACTGCACACTTATGAGAAATATGTATTTTTGCCACAGAGTTATTAAATTCTAAGCATCTGTTTAGCCTGGGGAACTGAAGTCAGGTGACAAAGAGTGATGTCATCTGATCTAACCCAGCAGTAAAGTTGATTATTAAGTTAAGAACTCTCTCAGAGACTGGGCATTTTGTATCTTGTCTTGGACCTAGCAAGAACATCCACTCATCTGCATTTGCCTTGTTCTGTAGATAAGTTATTTAGGGCATAGTATGTTTTAGATATACATAGGAATATAGTAAAGAATAGTTTAGATGTTTTCTGTATTTATTTGAGACTGTCCTGTATTGTTGTTTTAAAATATTTCGTATGATTCTGAACTCTGAAGTGACTGTGTTTGTTATTGACTATTGTTTTGTTCTTTTATTATTTATTATTAAATATATTTAAACCCTTTAATTGTGGCTGGTTTGTTTAGAGATATTTAAGCTCTGAGAGTACTTGCATATTTATTTGGTGACACTGTATAGGCCACTCCATTAGCCTTTCTCTTGGTCACACTTACCATTTGGATAATAGTAACATTACACAGTAGTATTGGTCACCCTTTGTAAGAGCCTTTATAGTAGCTGATAAGTAGGGGCTGGTGGCAGTGATAACTACCTTATAGTTTGGGCAGAAGGAAGCATAGCTAGTAAACCTGTGCCAGCCTTCCCCAGGTGTGTGTGTGTGTGTGTGTGTGTGTGTGTTTGTATGTAAATCAAATCTCAAAGTGTGTGTGTCAGCTACTTGGGCAGAGACACGAAGCACTAGTTGGGCAGAGAGGATGCTGTAGGTCTTGGCTTGACCCCTCAGCTGAGATCTTAACCCTATAGCTGTGCCAGTGGGGTGTCTTATTGGGGATCAGGAGAAAAAGGGAGAAATCGGCCCCAGACTGACTGTGATCTCTGTGTGCTCTTAAGGGAAATTGTACTATACTGTGTGTGCACTTGTCATCCTCCCATTGTGTACGTCCTTCACTGTTGCCAGTGGTGAGGATTGAGGCTCCTTGATTACTGGGTCAATGCATTTGCGGTTAATATATGTATATATGTATCTATATATATATATATATATATATATATATATATATATATAGATAGATATGTTTATATATATATATATACACACACACACACACACAAACACATATATGTATATATATATATATATATATATGTGTGTGTGTGTGTGTGTGTGTGTATATATATATATATATATATATATATATATATCTATACACATATATCTGTGTGTGTGTGTATATGTATATACATGTGTATATATATATATATATATATATATATATATATATATATATATATATATATAGAGCTAAATATATATGTGTGTGTGTGTGTGTATACATGCACACACAGATAAATAAGTGCTTATATGTGTAAATCGCTGCACACATTTACTATCCGCTGAAACACTGGTATTTGTCATCACTGCTGGAGTTGGTCAAATTATGTAACGCTAAAGTTCATTATGTTGACTATTACATAATTCATGGGTATTTCACATTTCTTTATGTTTGTATGACCCCAGAGCTAGTATATTTGGTTCCCGGGGTTGTGCGTGGCAAATAACCCCACATAAAAGTTTTTTTTTTCTTTTCTGTAATCAGAAATGAAACCTCTTGATTTACATTTGCAATAATTATTTTTTTCATTGATTGTAATTTCAATTAATGTTACTCACTGATGAGTTTAATTTCTGTCTGTTTATATCTATATCTGTATCTGCATATAGAGATATAAATCAACAGATAATACAAATGAAAGAATCCATGGAGAGGACAGGTATTTAGTCAGTACAAAGAGGCTTTAAAGATGAAACATAAACCAAATATTAAATAACTGCCTTTATTTCTTCAAATCAGTACCACAGAATATTTTTTCTTAACAGTTTATTGTGTTGTATAATATAAAACACAAATGAAAAACCTAATATTGTTTATGTTAAAATGACTCCTATAAATTGGTATCCTCTCCAAAAATCATGCAGAAGTTGTTACCACACCATAGAAATTCAAGTGAAGTCATTAAACCAACTATTTACAAACGTAGCAAATATAAATGTTTACTTGGCATTTCTTCATATAATTCTTCTTCTTCTTTCGGCTTTTCCCAGTTAGGGGTCGCCACAACGGATCACCTGTCCACTCATGATTGGCAGTGGAGTTTTACGGTGTCGAGTTGCCAGCCCAACGTCCAACCTTCCACAGAAAGCACACGCATGCACAGATTCACACCTAGGGCCAATTTAGAGTGTCCATTCCACCTACAGCATGTGTTTGAGATGTGGGAGGAAACGAGAGCACCTGGAGGAAACCCACGCGACCACAGGGAGAACATGCAAACTCCACACAGAAGGCAACCCAGCCGAGGATCGAACTGGAGAACCTCTTGCTGTGAGGCGGCAATGCTAACTGCTGCACCACAATGGCTGCCCTGCATTTCTTCATATAATTCAAGCTTAAAATTCTGTTAGCACTGAAGCTTTCTAGGCCTCGCTCATATTTAAAACTGTTTTGCAAAGATTAGTTTTAGTATTTGCCATTCATTTCATGCTTTAAATTTTTTCTGTTTTTAGAGCAGCATTAAAAATGCTATTGAGGCAGAATCATGGTCTGTGAATCAAATGTGAAAAAAACAAAGACAGTTATTTAAATATCTGTTGCTGGTTTCATGCTTTGAGCCTGTTCACACACACACACACACACACACACACACACACACACACACACACACACACACACACACACACACAAACATATATTTGTGTGTGTCTGTGTATGTATATATGTATGTATATATGTATATATATATATATATATATATATATAAATAATTATAGCTCTTACTTGTGTTCACATGTACATTTTGCAGACTGCATGCATTACTTATAGCAGACATTAGAAAAGTACTTGAATGCTACCGACACTGTGGTAATATGCACCTGGTGTTCTTCCAGTATAGAAGCATATGTTTTATTTTATTCTACTGATGTAGTCATTGTCACATTTAGTCATTGCATTTCACTTCAGAAACGTACTCTAAGGACAGTTAATCATTATATCTTTAGTTTTTTAGTTTGGAAATTCTTTTTTTTTTTCATTTTTCATTGCTTGTTTAGTTGCCTGACAGGTTCATTCAATGACGATCACATTACCAAAGAATGGAATTTACCACAAATACATTTATTTTGTAAAGTGAAACAACTGCTATTTTTCATAGTAGGTGAGTCTGTGTTTATTTTTGTGTTATTATTATTATTATTGTTATTTTAAAATGAGATGGCAGGTTTGCATTACAGGAACTGAAAGAATGGCTAAAACTTTAAAGGTGATATTACTTTTGAGAAGATATTTGCAGTTCATACCTCATTTGAGGGTAGGTTCATAGGTTCATACTAGGCTATCTGCCCTAGGGCATTTATAAGCCTAGCCAGAGTGTGTTTGGCTTTCGCCACCCATTTTAAATTAATTTTGCTATGCCCTTTTTTGAGGTTAGTATACTGTGCCTCTGTCTAACAGTGACACAGAAGTGATACCCGGGGTAAACCTACGATCCCCCATCCACTCATCAAGATTCCTCTTGAAGAGAGTCAATGAGGGACTCTGCCTAACCTGGACTGGGATTCTATTCCAGAGTGAAGGGAGCCTCTGGGTTATGAATCTGTCCCTCCAGCGTGTCCTATTTCTTTCAGTGCTAAGGTTCAAGTCTCTTGAGCATGTAGCTTGATGGGATTTGGATTTTCTGAGGTGCAGCATGTCCATTAATTCCGGGTTGGACATGGCTTTATACGTCAGGCACAGATCGCCTCTGAGCAGGCGGTATGCCACTGAGTAGAGCTGGAGTTTTTTAACCGGGCAGCATATGGCATCTGTTTGAGCCCTTTGATTCTCTTAGTGAGGTACTTTTGGGGTCTTTCCAGTTGCTGCAGGTGTCTGGTAAGGTACATCCCAAAAGGGGCATTGTACTCAATTATGGGCCAGATGAGGGATGAGTAAAGAGGCACGATGACCTCCCCTGATCTAGATGTGAATCTCTTCATGATTAGGTGGGCTATATAAAATATTTTTCTAACCGCTTTGGCCACGTGGTTGTCAAATGAGAGATTGCTATCAACTCGGGTCCCCAGGTCCCTAATTACTTCTTCCATACTTAATGGATTACCACTTATGGTAATTTCTGGGCACTTTGTTTTTGCCAAAGGGGATGACTATACACTTTTTGGCGTTTAGCTTGAGGCCATGGCTCTGGCACCAGTTGTCTGTTTCTATGAGGCTCTTTTGGAGGATGCTTGTGTCAGCTGGAGAGTCGATTATGGCGCCCAGTTTGCAGTCATCTGCGAACTTTGTCAGCCACAGTCCTTCCGTGTTGGCCTGTACCTCTGAGAAATATATACCGAACAAGAGAAGTCCCAGGACTGAGCCTTGTGGGACGCCACTTGTAACTGGTTTAGAGTCTGACATGGCTCCAGCAATTCTAACCATGTGGGTTCTGTCCTTGAGCCAGTTTGGAACCCATCTAGTGACATAGGGGTTTATGTTTAAGCTGGTGAGCTTATCTATAATGCCCAAGTGGGGCATTGTATCGAAGGCTTTTGCGAGGACCAGGTAGGCTGTGTGGACCACCTTCCCCTCGTCAATGGCCTTGGTGAGTGTTTCAAAGAAATCAACTAGGTTTAAGAGGCAGGATCTGCCCTTAACAAAACCAAACTGGGTAGGATCCAGTGTCTGTAGTTCCCCAATATCTTTATTTATAAGGTCCATGATGATCCTTTCCATAGCTTTGCAGACCAAGCTAGTCAGGCTTATGGGGCGATAGTTTCCAGGATCCGTTGAGGCACCACCTTTGTGGAGAGGGACCACTGTTGCTGTACGCCACTCTTTGGGTACATATCCTGTAGTAAAGCTGAGATTGAACAGTAGTTTTATGTTTGGGTTTAGCACTTCTTGGAGTTCATGTAGGACGCAGCCCGGGACACTGTCTGGTCCCATTGATGCTGTATTGTTTGCTCTGGAGAAGGCGGCTCTTACCTGAGCATCTGAGATGTCAGGGGGGCAGCACTCTGCTGGGATAGATATTTGCCCTTTTGGTGGGGAGGGGGGGAGAAGTTTGCGCTGAACCTGTCAGCTAGGATGTTGGCAATGTCTGTGGGTTCGGTGTATTTTTTGTCATTTTGGACTAATTCTGAGCATATCTGGGAATTCCCACCCAGGTTCCTAACATAACTAAAGGAAAGCCTTGTGATTATCCTTAGTGTCCTGTGCATTTTTCTCTCGAAGCTGGCCTTAGACGATTTTATGAGTGCCCGTAGTTTTTTGCTAATACTGATCAGAGATGCCTTCCCTTTTTGGGATTTTGCTCTGTCATGTAGTAGCTTCCTCCTTCTATTGTATAGTTTGTTTATGGCTGGGGTCCACCAGACAGGACGTCTGCCTTTGGAGGATTGGGTCTTGGTTTTATTTGGGATTGCATGATCCATGCATTCCTGAAGGTGTTCATAGAATGCGTTAATAAAGGATTCTGCGGTCTGGGCCGTATTTTCGACAGGCGGTGTTCATAGAATGCGTTAATAAAGGATTCTGCGGTCTGGGCCGTATTTTCGACAGGCCCGGGGGCTTTGAAGGATTCCACCTCGGTTTTGAGGAGTGTGAAATTTGCTTTAGAGAAGTTTTTCACTGTGGTTTCCTGGGCAGGGGGTGGGGTCGGGATGTGAATATCCAGTGAGATTAGTTTATGGTCTGATCTTACCAGTGAGGGATACACTTCTGGTCTGGAGCATAGAGACCCCATGTTGGTGATGATCAGGTCCAGTATGTTTTCCCCCCTTGTGGGAGTGGTAACAAGTTGTTCCATAGCATTTGAGTTTATAAATTCTAGGAACCTTTGGGCTAGGGTGTTGGAGCTAGAGTAATGCTCCCAGTCTATGTTTGGGTAGTTGAAGTCGCCCAATATAATGGTGTTTGGAGAGACCTTTATATTTTCCAGTGTTCGCAGGAAGGCTGAGTGGAGTTCCTGGGTTTGGGAGGGTGGTCTGTAGCAGGCTATAAACTGGAAGGCAGTTTTACCCACTGTTAGTTGCACATGGATAGTCTCTGATGCTTCGTGCTGTGCCACCAACCTGGAGGTGTGGGTATCTTGAACGAATATTGATACTCCCCCTCCTTTTGTGGTTTGGTCCAAGTTTTGGGGCCGAAAAGCATGGTATGAGGTATAACCTGGTAGTGCTGGGGTGCTCTCGGGAGCCTTGAACCAGGTTTCTGTTACTGCACAGATATCGATGTGCTCCATGCTAAGGAGAGTTTCGAGTGCATGCATCTTGAGGTTTAGACTTCTGGCGTTGAGTAGCATTACTCTTAGTTTCTTGTCCCTTGTGATACCTATGGAGGTGGGTTTGTCTTTTGAGCCTTGCCTAAAAAGGCACTATTGGGGGTAGCAAGAGCCTTTGCCAATATCTGAAAGCCCAGGGGTGATAGGTGCAAGCCGTCCCTAGCAAAGCATCGTGGCTTGTCGAGCATGTCATCCCAGGCTGACAGGCATAGGATCCCCTTTGAATGACACCAATACTTAAGCCAATTGTTGAAATTGATCATCTTGTCTTCATATTGTGGCATCATTCTTGGTGAAGGTAAGATGCTACTCAAGGTCAGGGTCATACCAGCCTGGGCTACATGCTGAGAGAGCTCCTCTATGTCTCTTTTCATGTAGTCCAGGGAGGTACGTTTCACGTCATTCACACCAGCATGGACAATGACTGAATCATATTTGTACTTGCCTTGGAGTGACCTTAGTGCTTGTGTTTTGTGGTGGATCCCAGCGCCCGACAGGCAGCTCACCGTGACCTTCTCCTTGTTCAGCCTGGTGAGCAGGACGTCAGTGTGCCTGATGATAGAGTCACCTATTACAAGTGTATCAGGTGTGTTGTTTAGCCTTAAGGGCTGTGACTGTTTGGCACACTGGCTTTGTGAGCTATGTGTTGCACGTGTTTTGTTTTGGGGTAGCGGTCGCTTGGGTGTCTGCTTTGGAGGTCTCTGCTGCTTAGGCAGATTTTTATTTAGAGCCTCCGAGTATGTTTTTGTGTGTTTATGTGTTTGGTTTGCTGTCGTGGTAGGTTTTTGTGAGACTGGAATTGTAGTGAGTGTGGTTTCCTTTTCCTCCTGACTGGTTACGCCAGTACTGAGTTGAGAGAGCTTAGCCTCCAGTTTTGCTATATGGTTGCATCTCTCACATGTGTTGGAATTTTTGGGAGGAGGAGAGGGTTGTCTGTGTACATGAGGCAGTTGTAACATTGCCTCAAGATTCCCAGATTCACCAGCTGGACCGGAGAGGAGATTGACAACTGACCTTTGGACATGCTAGAATAGTATTGGGGATTCCTTTATAATTGAAAAAAAAGGGCCAATGGGGAACAATGTACTCAAGGGGAGTTTGTGAGGGTGTAGTGCTTTTAATTTTTTAGCACTGACCTATATAATTGCTTTAGTGAGCAAGTGCCAGGTAACTTAAATGCAATGTGCTACAGGTAACTTAAATGCAAAAATGACAAACAGTAACTTTCATTCAAGTGAAACAAGGAAATAAGTACAGTAAGCAATATAGATATCACTAGGGATCCACAGAAGTGCTGAAAAGCCGCGTTTTAGGTGGAATTAGCGTTTCAGGGAAATAACAAGCAAACAAACAACAAGCATACAAACAAAGCTAGATTCAGCAGGCCTGGATCTAGTCTATGCTACAGCAAACAAGGTGTACCAATTTCAGTAAGAAGCAGTTCAAATATGCAGGCACTATAAGCCTTTAACCAGAAATTCCCAGCTCAGAAGGGCAGAGTCCAGCCTCTCCTCCCACAAGAGTGCAGACCACGAACCCTCTTAATGTAAAATAACTGGCCTGAAGCCCAAGTGCTTAAACCAGAATTAATACACTTTTAGAATAACAGACACTGAGCCCTCAATCAGCAGTTCCCAACTTAGAAGGATATAAGCTACCTGTCCTGCCACCACAGTGCAGGCCACAAACCTTCCTAATGTAAAACAACTGGTCTGAAGCCCAAGTGCTTAATCCAAAAGACTTATAATGATAGCTACACTTTAATCAAGTTACTACCAAGCAGTAATAAATACAAATGAATACTTTAAAGAATGCCTGGATTAGTGCTCAAGTTATACAAACAAAGCTAGATTCAGCAGGCCTGGATCTAGTCTATGCTACAGCAAACAAGGTGTACCAGTTTCAGTAAGAGGCAGTTCAAATATGCAGGCACTATAAGCCTTTAACCAGAAATTCCCAGCTCAGAAGGGCAGAGTCCAGCCTCTCCTCCCACAAGAGTGCAGACCACGAACCCTGTTAATGTAAAATAACTGGCCTGAAGCCCAAGTGCTTTAACCAGAATTAATACACTTTTAGAATAACAGACACTGAGCCCTCAATCAGCAGTTCCCAACTTAGAAGGATGTAAGCTACCTGTCCTGCCACTACAGTGCAGACCACAAACCTTAATGTAAAACAACTGGTCTGAAGCCCAAGTGCTTAAACTAAAAGGCTTAGAATGAGTTACACCAAGCAGTAATAAATACAACTGAGTACTTTTAAGATGATGCAAAAGCAAAATAAAGTAGGAAGAAACACAAATACAGTAAAAGCAGATACATTTTTTTTTTTTTTTTTTTGTGAGCGAGCAAATGAGATGGGCCCAGGAGGAGTATCCAAGTGCAAATTTACAAGAGGGGCGGGCAGTTTCAAAGCCACCAAGATTAACACTAAGACAAAAACAGGGAGGGTAGGTGGGGACCTACTGAAAAAACAGTCAACTTCCAGGTAGATATTGCTCAATGCAACACAAACAAATTACTTTAAATCTTGTATTATTTGATAAAAGTGCAGGTAAAAATCTACTTAACTCCACTCATGTAGGTCTCAGTTGGCCAAAGCTCACAGTTTAAGTTTTAGTGATCTGCTGTCTACATCATTTGATAGAAATTAACAGATAAACAAATGGTTGAATCAAAACTTTGATGAGTAAAATAAAATATAAGTATGTTCCTGTTATAGTAACTCTGCCCTTTTTTATTAATTCAATTTTATTTTTTCAAATCCTAATGATTATATGAACAATGCCCACCATTGCTCTAGATAAGTATTTTGGAAAACTGAATTTGCATTTAATTGTAAACCTTTTGAAGAAATAGATGATAAAAGAACAGTGTTTCCTAACATTTGTTCTGATGCTTTATGCTGCTCAGAATCTATAAATCCTATTGTAAAATAAATAAATACATTAAGTAATTAATTAAAATAAAATAAAAATAAAGAACAGCTATGCAGACTTTTGCCAGTTGTTGGTTAATATGTGAACATTTTCACCAAAAATATTTGTAATTGCATTTTATCTCACGGATATGCCAAACTGCTTGTGAGATGGAATCAGCAAACTCGTTTTTTTTTTTCTGGAACCTGCTATCCCTGACAAAACATGTTGAATGGATGTGCTTTCGAATGTTCAAATTAAGGATTTATACAACTTTTATTTTTATAAAGTTTATCATGGCAACTGGGCAACAGAGTTCAGCATTTTAACATTTTGTTTTTTTTTTAAAGGTGCTCTTATGATATGATTTTGATAGGATTAGCACAAGTGATTTTTTTTTTTTTGCAAATAAAGTGAAATAATACATTGTGTATTAAAAGCATATAAAGAAGACATAAGGTAATCTTACATTCATTATCCTTTAAGAAAGCTATATTGTATAACCACTGAGGATATAAAATGATATACTAGCTTCTCCAGTTTTTGATAAATAGCCTTTTTAGTGAGATAAAAAAATACCTTTTTCACTTAATTGTTGAAAGTAGTCAGTGGGCGAACAGAATCTTCCTCTAGGAAAAGGCAGTGTCAGAGAATAGCAAGTTAATTATTTTCCATTCATTTGGATGTGTAAAAGAATATGTCAGCATGACAAGTTGCACTTGTCCATGGATATCACATAGAAGAAGGTAGTTGCTAGCTGTTATTGAAATTATGTAGGATGAGATTAATTAATACAAAACTGCATTAACACATATTGTTCTTGATCAGATACCTTGAAATCTCCTTTATATGGTTGAGAGATTAGAAATGCAATGGAATTGAAAAAGATCTTCTTCTCCCAGTAAATGCTTTCCATATTCTTTTAATAGGAACAAAAAATATATTTTGAAGGAAAAATCCCTTGAATACAATCCAGTGTGCAACCAGCCTTATTTTTACACAAGTTATTCCACTGAGCAGTCAGAGATTTTATATGATGAGCACTGAGAAAAATGTCCTAAAATCTATTATAAGTGCTTGTGTTCTTCTCAACTGCCATGAATTTCACATAATGTCTGGAATTTTCCCTCTTATTTTTGGTCTATTCCTCAAAGAATATGTGGCTTTCTGGCAAATCATTGAGGATTACAGTCACTAAATAATGACAAATGAGGTTTGGTAACAAACCAATTTGTCTAGGGACATCTTCAGGTGGAGAGTTAGGAAAAAATAGTAACGGGATTCAAGAAGGCAGGGGAAGAAAGGTAGTGTGGGAGGATGAAAGGGTTAAATGGGAATGTAGGTTGATTGGGAGGAAATGATGTAAATGCAGGGAGGGGCTTAATGGGTTTTATGCAAGTGTAACTGAATAAGCAGTCACATTTTGGTGTGAACTGGCTAAGGCAGGTTTTAGGTCTGAGATGACCTGTAGGTATTTTGGAGAGCAGGTAGGCCTCAAGTAATAGTGGGGCATGGAAGTGCTGGGTGAGATTTAATTTTTGGTTCATGTATTAAAGAATTGGAGGTTTCAGTTAACTTTACTTAGTTGTTGAGGAGCTGGGAGGATGCCTCATGGCCAGGCTGAGTGGGCCATTTTGCAGTTGAGCTTCATGTGCGGTTGGGGTTGGTGTTGTATGGGTGTGGTCTGAAACAAGGTGTGAAAGAAGGTGTGGGAGAGAGAGGGAGGAAAAGAAAGGAAGGGGAAAAATGCAGATGTAAGGCAGATTCTTGTAGTGGCAGAGCTGGTTGTGCTGCATGTGACATTGGCTTTTGCACTTTTTTTCATTCATTTGGTCCATTTTCATGAAGCAGTGTTTGTTTTATTGTGCCCCTGTGAGGACTCATGCTGATGTAAGTTTGTTTTCCTGTTGATTTTCAGTGGGAGGAAGCAATGTTTAGCTTGTCTATAGTTCTGGTTGTTATTCCCACCAGTGTTTGTGGCTTTGTCTGGATGCTTTTGCCCAGTCATTGCAATTGGAATACTTGGTTTGGGCAATTCAGTGGTCATGGGGCTTCATTTCTGGTGGTTATCATTCTGGGTTTTGTTCGTGTGTTTTTGTGTGCACTGCTGGGATGAGCAGTGAATATCTATCTT
The DNA here is from genome assembly GCF_019279795.1 of Protopterus annectens. NCBI lineage: Eukaryota > Metazoa > Chordata > Ceratodontiformes > Protopteridae > Protopterus > Protopterus annectens. The sequence continues at coordinate 868,614,498 of NC_056727.1, read as the reverse complement.
TTTGTGGGCTACAAACTCTCTAAGGTAGCAACGTATTACTGTGATATTTAGCTGGTGTGGTAATGTTAATTGGGTAAACTGCTCAAGCCATATCCACTGGATTTGTATCTGTAGTACTGTTGACCTGCAAAATGATTAATACAGAAGGAAGGTGCAGCATTAGATTATAACGGATATTAACTGAACAGTCAGTTTTTGTTTTCAAATAGATAACCATGTCCTTCTCTGCACTCTTCTGCATATCTAAACTGCAGTGTAAGTGTAAAAAAAAAATGCCTACAGCATTTCAGCGGCCTCATTTAAAGGGACATTGCTTTCAGCACACCTGCCATTCTGTTTTACATACATCCACTTATTCTACCTGTTACAGGAAAGGGTCTGCATTGGAGATAATAATGGGTGGTTTCCATTTCTACAAGAGACAAATCGAGAGGTAGTGGTAGGCTGTCTGGCCAGATGCTGTTGTGGGTCCTGTTATTGTGTAAGTCTTTCAGAATGAGAGGGTTTCTGCTTATGCCATTTCTGAGCAGTTGGAGTTTGGTGTGTTGTCTGGTGTTCTGTAGGGAATGGAGTCTTAACAGCTTGCGATATCAATAATGTTTATTGCCTGTTGGATGGGCTCTCTGTTTACAGCAGAATTTGCAAGGGTGAGGAGAGGGCTACAAGTAATGGCATTTGGTTATGCATGTGCCCTGCAAAGTTAACGGTTGAGGGAACTTTTCACTTACCTCGCCACTGTCTCTAATTAATTCAGTGCTGCACATTCACTATAAAGCCGTGCAATTTTTTTTTCCTCTTGGCACAAGTGGTCTTCATGGGGCCATGGATTCCATTTTGAGGCAGGAGGTGTGTGTGCCTCTCAACTTTTGGGGATCTTCAATTGGAGGATCCATGTTGGTTGAGCCAAAGGTTTTACAATGCTTATCTTATATTGAACATAGTAGATCACATCTGCATTGTCTGTGTTCAGTGGTGTTTTCTGGTCCAATTTTTCACTAAATATGGTTTAGGCTTATCATTTTATTTTCTGATCAGCTTAGTCTTGGAGAATATATGATGCATTTACACTTGTCAACAAGGCGTGCTGTGGATGGTGTGAGTGACAGAGTGGGTGGATGGTTTGACACACGATCGGGCTGGGGACTGGCATGTTGGGTCAGTTGTGGTGGTATTAGTGGTGGTCTTGAACTATGACAAAACTAGGTTTACATATTTCTTAGCAATTAATATTCTGGATTCGAGTGGCTGTTTTTCCAACTTTGTATGGCAATGGATGTGTAATTGGCTGGTGTGGTAGGTGGAGCCAGATTTTGAAGATAGTCCAGATTTTGTCTTGTAGGTTTTGTCTGTTCCTTATGGACCTGTGGTTGTCTGCCAGCAAACTTGAGGTTCTCGCTTCCTAAGTGTTGGCATCATGGCTCTCGACTGTACAGATCTTCACAGTGTGCATTTTTTCCCTCATATTTTTGAGCTGTTCCTCATGGACTTTGTAATCTGGAATTCTGTGGCAAATCAGTGAGGAGTTAATTCACTGGGTGATGACAGTTATTTGAGTTTCCGTCTTCGTCTTTCAGAAGATACATGATGGCGCGGGACCTTTTACTCTGGAAACATTCCAGGTTTATAAGAACAGTATTTAATATATAATGGCAGTACAACGTCTGTTAATTTCTGTGACATATAAATCATGTGAATGCTTCAAGTCTCCCAAGTTTTCCTGACAGATCATGCCAGGTGGAGCTGTGGGGTTCATGCATTCCTGCCTGTCTGCAGAAAACATAGTCAGTGCAAAGATTAATTCCTAGTTTTGTGAGGGAGGTTTCGATTTGTAGATGGTTGTGTTTTTTTACCCTCTCTTACACTGTGAGCATGAGCCCAGAACCTAGTAGAAAACCGTACCCTGATGGTAGGTGGTTTGCCCAAACAGTGTGTCATGTCTTGTCATTGTAGTGCTTGTGCAGATAGCAACAATTCACTAATAGGGCATATTAGGTGTCAGTGGAGGGGAATGGGCATAGCTGGGCAGACTATTGAACAGATGGTTGGGGGTATGCTTCATTGAGAATGCAGACTGCCTGGAGTGTCTGCTGGCCTGACATTTCAGATATTGTTCATGATTTCATAGAGTTCATGGACAGGGATGTCAGCAAGGTTAAACTTCATATCTTGTAGGAAATTAATCCAAACCTGTTATTCTGTCATGTTTCGCAGTGGTTTGGGAGAGGTTAAATGCAAATTTGGGAAGGCTGACTGAATCTGTGCATCGATCCATGGGGGTGTAGATGAGGTAGATAGGTTTGGGGGGAAGGGTTTGGAGTTTGGTGGCTTATTGTAGTTTTCTCTTTTCCTTTTGTTTAACTGGTTGCATTTTTCATTTGTGTGCAATAATCTGCTGTATTGGCATAAGTATGGAAGGGTTTACTTTATCTTAATCCTGATTATTGTCTTTCCTGCCATCTCCAAGATGGGGAAACATTACCTCTCAGACAGTGGAACAAATGGGTAAAAGTGGAACACTTTTTAATGGCTCACTAACAACTTTAACTAGAAAGTATAGGTTGGTTAAAATGTGATAATTGTTCATAGAGTAAGCCTGTTAATGAAATATTAATCATGGATATCAGTCAGACTTAACATGGAATGTGTGATGGACTTTTGATGTGGAACTTGGTGGCTTTTATGACTCCAAATGAGGACAGTTCCTTGAGATGAGATTCATTTGGGAGGTATGGGTATGTTAGAGAGGTATTCTACTTTTTGTTTTAAAGATCCTACATTTCATTGTTCATAGGTTCATAAGTTGGTACTAGGCTATCAGCCCTAGGGCCTATACAAGCCTAGCCATAACAATTCCCTGGCAATTTCTTCCCACAGTATTTACTTCCCTGAACTCCTGATGTGATCCCCAGGGTGAAATTCCTATCTCCCATCCAGTCATCAAGGTTCCTTTTGAAGAGGGCCGAAGAGTCGCTCTGCTTGATATGTATGGGCAGTCTATTCCAGAGTCTGGGGAGTCTTTGGGTCAGGAACCTATCCCTCCAGCATGTTTTGTTCATTGTGATGACAAGGTTTAGATCCCTGGAGCATGTGTCTCTAAGGGAGTGGGATTTCTTTAAGTGTAGCATGTCCAACAGCTCTGGGTTTGACATGGCCTTGTATGTTAAGCAGAGATTGCCTCTGAGTAGACGATATGCGACAGAGTATAAGTGGAGTTTTTTTTAGATGATCAGCATAGGGCATCTGCTTTAGGCCTGTGATTCTTTTAGTGAGGTATTTCTGCCGCCTTTCCAGTTGTTGCAGATGTCTTGAGAGGTACATACCAAACCGGGCATTGTATTCCATAATGGGTCTAATGAGGGATAAGTACAGTGGAACAATGACCTCCTTTTTTCTGGATGAAAAGCCCTTAGTGATGAGGTGTGCCACATAGAAGGATTTCCCGACTGTTGTAGCAATGTGGTTATCGAAGGTGAGACCACTGTCTACCTGTGTCCCTAAGTCTCTTATCACACTTTTGGTGTTTAGTGTACTGACACCTATGTGGTAATTCATGGGTACATGTTTTTTTCCCAAAGGGAATAACTATACATTTCTTGGCATTGAGTTTGAGCCCATGACTCTGGCACCAAGCATCTGTTTCTGTAAGGCCCTTTTGTAGAATATCCACATCATTTGATGATCCAATAATGGCTTCCAGTTTGTAGTCATCCGCAAACTTTGTGTTGGCCTGTACTTCACCGAAGTAGATGCCAAACAAGAGCGGTCCCAGGACTGAGCCCTGTGGTACTCCACTTGTCTGGAGCTGGATTTGGAGTCAGCTACTTTTACAGTGTGGGTTCTGTTTCATTGTGGTGTACATGTTGCTGCTCAAGCAAAGCAGCACATGGGAAGCTGCCCTGGTTGTACTCTTTGACAGATGAATGTGTTAGTTTTATTTAATCTTTTCATTTTGGTAAGAGTAATTGCATGAACATATTTCTGTAGGGCTTGCTTACAGAAATGTTCCCAAGACTGAAGTGACCCTGGTATTATATTTAAATTATCCCTCATCCCCAGTGTTTAGTAGTAACATACTCAAGTTGGTAGTCCACTTTACATTCTGCCTTTTAATAGGCCATGTTAAACACATGGTTTCAGTTATTGCTGGTGGTGGCATAAGACTATCTTTTGCTGCATTGTGCTCCTTAGCTGGCTGTGTAAGGATTTGCTGGAAGATGTGGTGGTACCAATTTATTGAGGACAAGGGAGGTGGGGTAGTGCACTGCCTAGGCTCTAGAACAAGGTAGGCCCTTGGGAATGCCTAATGTTGTCATTCAGAAGTTTTTGTCTATGTGTATGTGCAGAGGATTTACAGTTCTCCTTTCTTTTGTAGGTCGGGGAGCGCAGAGTGGGAATCAGTTGATGGCCAGAAGGAAGTGGGTTTGAGCAGTGATGGATTTGCCAATCACTGAAGTGGTGCTCAATGAGGTTGTAGATGGGTGAGCACAGAGTTGACGTCAGTTAACGTGAAGGAAATGGATTTGAAAGTTGATGGATTCTGCTGAGCTGAATGTGCCAGTTGCTGGCGTGGTGCACAATGTGGTCGCAAGTAATCCAACTTTATTTGGTGCCCATTAAGGCATGTCAGAGTTGGTGCAGTTTGAGAGTGGTGTGGAGGCAAGTGAGGCTGAGATATGTCAGGGACAGGGTAGAGCAGGTTCAGGAATTGTTTATGGGAAGTTTGGAGTTATCCACAAGTGGGGTGAGTTGTGACAATGTGTTGGTGGGTTGGATTTTGTGGGCATGATAGTTGGGTTTGAGTTTCCCTGTGGAAAGGCTATGCAGATGGGTTGCTGTGTGACTGGTGTTACTGTGAGAGTTTAACATGGTATTTCATTGCATTTGACATCAGGAGGCAGGCAGTCAGAAGGATGTATGTGATCTGGACCCCTTTTAAGGCTAGGAAAATGGTTTGACAAATCATTGCTAGGTATGTGTGTGTGTATTGGGGATGTGTGAGGAACAGGTTACCATTTACGCAGGAGTGTGAAGGTTTAAGCAAGGCATTGTGTTTTTGGAGATGCTAGAGGATGTATGCCATGGTTTGATTTACCATATGTAAAAAAAAAAAAGCTTTATGGGTAATACTTGGGGACAAGCGTGGAGTTAGTTCTGATTAATATAGTTACACGTGTGACAATGTTATGTGACTTTACTAAGTCTTGGATAGTGGTTTGTATGTTTGAAAGGTTGCAGTAAGTTGATAGTGGGAAGATTGGCAGAGTGTAGCTATTGACAAGATAAGTTTGTTGCAAAGGGTTGTTGGGGAGATGGAGGTCCATTGGGATACAGTGTGGGGGTATTGCATTTATGGAGGTATTGGAGCCATTAAAGTGTGTGGATCTTTGGTCAGCAAATGCTATTCTGGATGTATTAAATTATAGATAGTGGATATAGTGGTTGGATTACTAGCATATTGATCTGTAGATTAGGAAATCTCATTTTGGTCATTCTTATAGCCTTTGGGTGGCAAAATAACACTGCGGCTAAATAGGATGGCATGCAGTTGGGCTTGCTTTGCTCAAATGGTGTTTGGATCTTTAGTGTTTTGGTGGTACATTTGCCAGGTAATGACCTAGTAATAATTGTAAAGTGGCTAGGGTAGTAGGATAAGTGAAGATATGTTTGTTTTACAGGGGTTATACAAGTGTATGGGTAGTACTTTTGCATTGGAGAAGGGTCATCGGTTTAATTTCAACTGGATAGGCAACTGTTTGCTTTGGGTATTTATATGATGGAGCTTTTTAGGTTGATGACAAGGATTCAGTTTGGTTCAGAGAGGAGGGAGTGCACCAAATGATTGGGCTCGACCATTAATGTACAGTTACGTTTTTTTCTGGAAGGTTTTGTTGGAAGTTTGTTATGAAGGAGGGGAAACAGCCTGGTCAGGCTGGTGGGCAGAGAAGAGGGGCAGGCTTGTCCCTCTTCTGTTCCCCCTCTGGTATTGGAGATTCAATGAGTTGGGAAATGAAAGTGAGCAATTGGACCCTGCTTGATAAGTAAAGTAAGCAAGCAGAGGTAAGGACACTGATTATTCGGTTGTTTAAGTCAGTAAGTGGGAAATGAAACTGAGTGATGGGATGCTGCTTGATAAGTAAATACGTGAGGTGAGGTAAGGATGCTACTTATTTGGTCAGGGTGAGCGAGGTCATGCTGCCGTAGTTAACAGTTATATGGATGTTTATGCTGTGATTAATAAACTAAAATATTGATCAATAAGTTATGTTTATGGCATTTTAATAAAGGTCGTCAGACGTCATTTGGTGTAACGTGTTTATTGAAGGGGACCGGGACAAACTTGTCAGTTTCAGCTGTCATATCCTTCAGAAAATGTATGATAATACAAAGCTTGTCATTCTAACAACATTCCAAGTTTATAGGAACAATATTATAAAATCAGTTCCTGATTTTGAACCTTTGTGCTCCCCCATCCACCTCCAGTATTGGCATTATCCAGTATTGTCAAGGAGAGAAATTCAGAGGTTTGATTATATGGAGCAACATCTGTAACTGACTGCAAGTTTAGAAGTGTACTCTCATCATTAGAACTTCAGCATATTAACTGCAGTGTCCCATGAGTGAAGCATATAATCGGATATTATCATCAGAATTTTAGACTTGTCGAGGAAGATAATGTAGCAGTCTGAGATATTGTAACATAAATGCAGTGGAGAAAAAAGTGCTGAAGAGTGGCAAACATTTTAGATACTTCAGAATGGCTTGACGTCTGTCAGTCTTAAAGGTGTACCGCACCCACAGACTCAAAAAAAATGTTTAATTCATCACGGCATGATGTTTCTTACACTTTAACAGCACTCTGGGATTATTTACAGGATTTTAAATATTTTTATATGTAATTCCAGACTCTGACCACATAGAGGCTAGCATATTGACGTGGTTTGGATAAATTAGGTTGCCATTCAGTATCCCAGAATTCATTGTTTGGTTCAAAAATGTTACATCATGCAGGCCTCCGTTTGCCTAAAGTTCCTGTCATTTCATAGATGTTGCATGCTTACAAAGTACTGAGTAAAATAGAACAGTGTAAGTAACATTCCCTGCTGCTGAATGACTACTTAAAACAGAAACAGTACAAATGTCACAGAACACACTCAAAGTGCTGTTTACTGCTGCCTTTTTTCAAATTTAGTTTAAATGGCATTAATTTGTGAGACAATGAATTCCAGTCCATGTACTTCTCCCCTCCCCTGTAGCACTTACCTTCCCTAGCCGTCAAAGTCCTGAGGGTAATTTGACCTGGTAATTTCATTGATTGGCAGATCTCAGCAGGGTGCTTGTCTCATGTGATTTAATCTTTGCTCTAGTATTTCCTTTGTTAGAGGGGACATTTTTTTTGCACTATAGCCATGGCCTTACTTGACTGCATTCACATCGAGTTCATAGGTTCATACTAGGCTATCTGCCCTGGGGCATTTATAAGCCTAGCCCGATTGTCTTTGGCTTATGCCACCCCTTGATTTGAGTATACTGTGCCCTTTTTAAAGTTTAGTTTACTGTGCCTCTGTCTAATAGTGACACGGAAGTAATCCCTGGGACAAACCTATAATCCCCCATCCACTCATCAAGATTCTTCTTGAAGAGAGTCAGTGAGGTACTCTGCCTAACATGAATTAGAATTCTATTCCAGAGCGAAGGGAGCCTCTGGGTTATGAATCTGTCCCTCCAGCATGTTCTATTTATTTCTGTGCTGAGGTTCAAGTCCCTCGAGCGCGTGGCTCTAAGGGATTTAGATTTACTGAGGTGGAGCATGTCCATTAATTCTGGGTTGGACATAGCTTTATATGTCAGGCATAGATCACCTCGAAGAAGGCAGTATGCAACTGAGTAGAGCTGGAGGTTTTTAACAGAGCAGCATATGGCATCTGTTTGAGTCCCTTGATCCTCCTGGTGAGGTACTTTTGGGGTCTTTCTAATTGCTGCAGGTGTCGGGTAAGGTACATCCCAAAGGGGGCATTGTATTCTATGATGGGCCTGATGAGTGATGAATAAAGGGGCACGATTACCTCTCTTGATCTAGATGTGAATCCTTTCATGATGAAGTGGGCTATGTAGAAGGTCTTTCTAACCACTTTGGCAATGTGGTTGTCAAAGGAGAGATTGCTGTCAACTTGGGTCCCCAGATCCCTAATTAATTTCTCTGTACTTAATGGGTTACCACCTATGTGGTAATTTGTGGGAACATTGTTTTTGCCAAAGGGTATGACTATACACTTTTTGGCTTTTAGCTTTAGACCATGGCTCTGGCACTAGTTACCCGTCTCTGCGAGACCTTTTTGAAGGATGTTTGTGTCAGCTGGAGAGTCAATTATGGCGCCCAGTTTGCAGTCATCTGCGAACTTGGTGAGCCATAGTCCTCCCACGTTGGCCTGTACCTCAGAAAAGTAAATACCAAACAAGAGAGGTCCCAGGACAGAACCTTGTGGGATGCCACTTGTGACCAGTTTCGAGTCTGACATGGCTCCAGCAACTCTGACTCTGTGGGTACTGTCTTTGAGCCAGTTTGCGACCCATCTTGTGACAGGGGTTTATATTTAGGCTGGATAGCTTATCTATGATGCCCGAGTGGGGTATTGTGTCAAATGCCTTTGCGAGATCCAGATAGGCTATGTGGACTACCTTCCCTTCATCTATGGCCTTGGTGACTGTTTTGAAGAAGTCGACCAGGTTCAAAAGGCAGGATCTGCCCTTGACAAAGCCAAATTGGGTAGGATCTAGTGTCTGTAGGTCCCCAATGTCTTTGTTTATGAGTTCCATGATGATCCTCTTCATAGCCTTGCATACTAGGCTAGTCAGGCTTATGGGGCAATAGTTTCTAGGATCCGCAGAGGTGCCACCTTTGTGGAGTGGGACCACTGTTGCTGTACGCCATTCTTTGGGCACATATCCTGTAGTGAGGCTGAGATTGTACAGCAGTTTTACTTGAGGGATTAGTTCTTCTTGGAGTTCATGTAGGACGCAACCTGGGACGCCATCTGGTCCCATGGAAGCAGTGTTTTTTGCTTTGGAGAGGGCGGCCTTCACCTGAGCATCAGAGATGTTTGGGAGGCTGTACTCTGCCTGGATAGATACTTGCTCTTTTGGGGGGAGGGGGTGGAGAAGTTTGCACTGAACCTGTCTGCCAGGATATTGGCGATGTCTGTGGGTTCAGTGTATTTTTTGTCATTTAGAATCAACTCAGAACAAGTCTGGGAGTTGCATCCCAGGTTCCTAACATAACTGAAAAAAGCCTTATGATTGTCTTTAGTGTCCTGTGCAATTTTTCTCTCGAAGCTGGCCTTGGAGGATTTTATGAGGGATCGTAATTTTTGCTAGTACTGATCAGAGATGCCTTCCCTTTTAGGGATTTTGCTCTATCATGTAGTAGCTTCCTCCTTCTGTTGTACAGTTTATTTATGGCTGGGGTCCACCAGACTGGACGCCTGCCTTTGGATGATTGGGTCTTGATTTTGTTTGGGATAGCATGATCCATGCATTCCTGGAGATGTCCGTAGAATGCGTTTATATAGGATTCTGCAGTTTGGGCCATAGTTTCCACTGGCCCTGGGGCCTTGAAGGATTCCAATTCAGTTTTGAGACGTGTGAAGTTCGCTTTTGAGAAGTTTTTCACTGTGGTTTTCTGGGCTGGGGGTGGGGTCGGGATGTGGATATCCAGTGAAATTAATTTATGGTCTGATCTTACCAATGAGGGATATACTTCTGGTATGGAGCATAGAGTCCCCATGATGGTAATGATCAGGTCTAGTATGTTTTCCCCTCTTGTGGGAGTGGTGACTAGTTGTTCCATAGCATTTGAGTTTATAAATTCCAGGAACCTTTGGACTAAGGTGCTGGGGCTTGAGTAATGCTCCCAGTCTATGTTTGGGTAGTTGAAGTTGCCCAATATAATGGTGTTCGGAGAGATCTTAGTGTTCTCCAATGTTTTCAGGAAAGCCGAGTGGGATTCCTGACTTTGAGAGGGTGGTCTGTAGGATGCTATAAACTGAAAAGCAGCAGTTTGTGTAGCAACTCCTGCAAGATCTTGCACCAAGGAGCTAAAGAATAAAACATTTAGACTATGAACTAGTTTAGCTCTTTATTAATTTAAGTGTTAAGGTATCACTTCATGCTTCCACCTTGTTAAATATTGAGATTTACATGTGCAAAGTGTGTTGGCATGCAGTGTTTGCCTACATATGTTTTTACGCCACTGGTTCCTTTGCAAGAAAAACTTTTGCAGTGTCCCTGGATTTCTCTTTGTACATACAAACCACATTGCTACATTTTCCTTTTCTTTTTCTTGTGTCCAGAAGTCACTTATCATAAAGTAATTTTTTATTTATTTTACCTTGTATCCGATAATGGATGCTACTGCAAAAAATCACTTTTGAAATATCTGTGCATGGACAAAATCCCTTAGTAAATCTATTGACTAGCCTCCAGTGCAATTGGTGCTATGGCTGTAATATACTGGTGTGTTTGCTCATGCCTTCCAAATATCCCCACCATTACATACCAGTTTTGCAGTTTAGTAACCACCTGACATGCCCATACACCTTTATCCATCAATATATAGCTACTGCTGTTCATGTGAGTATGTGAATTCATTTTCAGACTTAAGGCGTGGAAGCTGCAATGAATTATTCTAGGTGCTTGTTCAGGTTTCACATGGTGCTTGCTTAGAGCTACTCTCATGTTAAGCCACTAAAAATATGTTGCACTGCCACCTCTGATACCAGGGTAATGTTTTAATCTTTCTATTCCCGCAGTGCACACTAGCAGTATCTGGTGCAAATACAACAGAGGAGTATGCAAGCGATACACAGCAGCATGTAAATTACAGAACCAACTGATATTGCAAACATCCAGGCAGATAGGTTTAGTGCAACCCTAACTTGGCTTTCACCCCCTAAAGGGCCCATATCTATACAGGAAGAATGCTTGGTTGCAGTAATCACAACTATGGAGGTAAAAGCTGCACTCTCTAAAGCCAAAAACACAGCATCCATGGGACCAGACAACATCCCAGGCTGCATTTTACATGAAATTCAGAACGAACTGCTTCCCCACCTAAGCACCATGTTCAATCATAGCCTCACATCAGGCTTTGTGCCCACTGAATGGTGCACAGCAACACTTATCCCACTCCCACAAAGGGGGAGCCACCACTGATCCCAGGAATTATTAGCCTGGCGAGCCTGGTCAGCAAGGCCATGGAATGTATGATCATGGTACTCATAAACAAAGACATTGTTAACCTCCAAACTTTAACCTCCAAACTTTGCACCCCACCCTGTTTGGCTTTGTGAAAGGCAGATCATGCCTCCTGAACCTGATCGACTTCTTTGAGGGTGTCACCGAAGCCGTAGACAAGAGTAAGGTGGTTCACAGTGCCTATCTGAACCTCACCAAGACTTTCAACACCATCCCAAATTCTGGAATTACAGCTGAACTTTGTATAAATCTCTATGTCACAAGATGGGTTGCCACCTGTCTCACTGACAGAACCCACACTATAAAAGTTGCAGACTCCAAATCTGACTTCCAAGCAGTGACAAGTGGAGTACCACAGGGTTCTGTCGTGGCACATCTCCTGTTTGTTATCTACTTCTCTGAAGTATAGGCTAATATAGAAGGCCTAGGGCTAATGATATAAATAAAACTTACAGCATCCTTAAAACGTGAATCTGGTAGTATAAATGATGGGTTGCCTAATATCTATGACAGTGCTGAAATAAACTTGTTTGTATAATACTATTAAGTAGCGAAAATTATGCCAGATGTCAAAGAAAAACAACTAAAAACTAACAATTACTGCTAATGTAAGTAGCCTAAAATGCAAAATCATTTTCGTACTGTCTTAAAGCCAAAATAATTTAGTCATGGCACAAGGACATCCTTATCATAAGCTACATATATAAATAATTATGAAAATGCTCCCATCACAGACTGTTACAAATTAACCCGGTAACCTTACTATCTCATGCATTATATAACAATGAAATATAAAAAATGAACATGAGGACTGTGGGTATATGAGATGTAGATAGTGCTGAAAAAGCATTCATCATAACTGCCTAAAAGTGATGAAACCACTCCCTACACTGCCCAGATAATTCACCAGCTCTAAAAATTGCTAAGCATACCAGAACATCAAGCAACACTATTGCCTTGACCTTTTCCTCTTACTCAGAGTTACAGGGGCCTGCTTCAAAATAACAGTTAAATGTGAACACATACATTATAAAGCTTTTCCCTCCTTGTAAGAATTCTTATTTATTGCAATGTTTACATGCTAATCTTCCACCAGAAGTACTGGCTTCAGGAAATGTCATTTTCCAGTTCACATTAAAAAATGTCCTGCTTGGTCATTCTGGAAGAAAAGAGCCAAAAATGTTAGCCGCTCACCAAGACTTCATTTTTAAACAGTTTTACCTATTAACAGTTCAAACAGCAAACATTGTCCAATTGCAGCTCTCTGTTTTAGTGCAGTATACATTTATAAATAGTCCCTTGAGATATACACAATAAAACTGATAAATTCACCAACATTAAGCGTCCATGAAAAAAAATCCATTTTAAACTGCAAAGTATTACTCATCCACCAATATGTAATCAATTGGAGAATGTTCGGGTTTGTAGTCATGAAGTATCCACATTATAAATAAACTCCCAACAGCTATATTCCTTGAACCAGTTCTCAAGATTTTCAAGCCAAAACAGTTCAGCTAGTTCTACTGCAAGTAAAACTTCCCAATAGACACAAACTTTAAAGGAATGAGCGTTTCTCCTAAGGAAAAACGATATTCACATCAGGTACATCCTGCTGTAAGGGAACATCCTTGATGCTCCCAAGACAGAAAAGTCCACTTCTGGAGGTAAAAAGAGCAGTTTTATTATGGATCCCCTATTGACAGAACTCAACCGGATCAATTTTACCAGTGTTACACTTTTCTGATGTTAAGAGAGCCTAAAATAACCTCTTCCAGTCAGATCTCAGAGCATTTGGTAAAATGAAGCACAATACATAATTCCACAAATATAACATTGCATACATAAATATATATCAGTAAAAAGGGAAACCAGGTATTGTTTTTCGCTGGTACTGATTTTTCCTTTTTTAAGGACACAAACTATTTTCTACAAATTAAATAAACGTATGGATAATCCCAAACTATGAAGAAGTCCTGCATTTTCAAGCATGTCACCTTTCTGAAAGCAATACAGATTCACGGACATAGAATAGCAACCTAGTTAGCCTGAGAAGCAATTAAAACCAACCAATTAAATCTCTGAGACATCGCAACACAATACAAACCTACAGAGACAAAAAAATCCTACACTACCTTACCTCAAAATCAGAATACTCGCCAAACAGAGACTGTCAACACTGTTCACAGAATTCTGGAATACTCAGCATCGACTTCCTCTTGTTTTATACCCAAATCATAGAACTTACTAGAAACCGGCTTTTGTCAGCAACAATACCACTCACATGCCCTGGCTGACTAGAAATGTAAAGTCTTATGCTTCGGTTCCCATCTAACGCTGACCCTTTGGCCTGTAAAAGTAGCATGTCGCTTAACCAGGGAGCTTCACACCAAAGCGTGTGTTTGCTCCCAGCCCGTTGGCTAATTGTGACTATAACCAGAGCAAAAGCACATTCACTAAAATGAGCTGGTAGCAAACACATACACTTAATATAAAGAATTCAGTACACAAAGGCTGCAAACATTGCTTATCTGAGCAGAACACGATGCACGTGCACAAAAACTGCTTGGCAGTAAAAAAATAAGTATGCCTCATAAGCAGGAAAGATTCACAGCCATTCAGACAATGCAAATATTGACAAATTATGTAAAAAAGCTTACTTTCTCAAGCAAGTAAGGGGAAATGCACAAATTCCTTGCTGGGGCTATGAAGCATTCCCTCACACTCCAGGGAGGGGGAAGGACAAGGTAGCGGTGACATCACATAATGGGTAGGTTTCATTGTTGTACTTGGAATCAGAGGCCGGTAGTGGTGATGTAACTTTAGGGGAGGGAGCAGCTAAGAAAAAGTTCCTGAACTGCCTGGCCTTGATGATGCCAGTGTTTGGGTGCCTTGAGCAAGCTTTACCAACTCGCGAGAGAATGGATTTGAAAGCAAAAACTACATAGTAGTACGCTAAGGTAGGCTCAGATTAGAGAAGTATAGTGAAATGTAAATATTTTAAATGGTGCTTTGTTGTTGCTTGATGGAGGGAACTGTAAACAGGGAGCGAAAGGGCTGAGAGGTTGAGGAATGTTTTATAGAAACCCGTTTTACTCCTTTAACAATTAAAACGTTAGAACTCTTTTGCATTTTATTAGCAGTAGTTGAAAGTTGCTCATCTTTGAATCTGTAAACAGAAATGTTTATTTTCCTTGTAGAATATTTACAGGGTTTTATTAGAAGAAACAGCTTGTTTTGAGCAGGCAGAATTAAAGCTACTGCCGTTATTTTAAGCTGATAAACAATGTGGTAGGAAGAAGAGACCGTTATTGTCACGCATTTCTCTGAGTTTTTAATGATGAGTTTTTAATAATACTAACTAACTTCACTTTACTTTGTAAGAATTGTCTAATGTGAAAATGGCAGCAGACATAAATGAAGATTTCTAATTTGAATATATTTTGTTTTACTTTGTAAAATACTGCCAGTGTAATTAAGTTCCTATAAGTTATAATACCACTGTAAAAACATGTCTCCTGTAATGTGTGTGTATACTGATCATGTCTAAATAACTAAATGTGTCTGTAATTTTTCTTTGTGGAGCTTTTCTCCCCGGGCCTCTGCTGAAAAAGGGCCTTTTCGGCTCAGTCAGACACCCCCGGTTAACAAATGTAAAATAAAAATAATAAATAAATAAAATAAAAATAATAAATATAGATACTGTCTATTGTCCATTAAAATATTATGTGTTCGAAACATAGATGCCAAGAAATTGACCTTGAGCATGTTGTACCCCCTTGCTCTGGAATAGACTCCCCATCCACGTGAAGCAGAGTCCATACTTATTTCAGCATAACCTTGACCAGTGGATGAGAAATCAGAAATTCAACCTGGTTCTGGCCCCCCTATCTCTTATATCCATCCTTATTTAAGCATAACCTTGACCAGTGGATGAGAAATCAGAAATTCAACCTGGTTCTGGCCCCCCTGTCTCTTATAGACAGAGGCAGACAGTAATGCTTGAAATAACCTCCCCACACATACATAACCTCTAGAAATGTCCCAGTTAAAACATACCCCCTCCTAATAAGCACCCATGATACATAAGGACACAATTGGGTTGGATTGCATGGCTAGGCCTATAAGGGCCCTGGTGATCATTAGCCTAGTATATTCCTATGATCCTGTGAATGTATAAATTATGTGGGAACAATGTATCTCTAATTTAACTATGACGGCAGTCTCTTTTAGTACAATTATTTTATCTCATCCTCTTTTAAGAATGGAGGTTCCCAGTGCATAAAAAGTAGAATCTTATACTTTGTCTGCATGATCTTCAACAACATGAAATGCAAGGGAGCTCAAATGATTATTTTTCCTGTGCCAAACACACAGTACTACATTTTCTGTGTAAGTATGCAAGCGGCCTGACTAATAAACCATTTCTGTACTCACAGTCACACAATAAAAATGTCATAAATTACTAACACAAGCAAATTAGTTCAGGTAAATAACTTCTTAACCCAGAACCACTTCTCGTTAATCATAAATGAGGCTTTATTATACACTGTCTTAATGGTACAATTTGAATACTGAAAAGTTCCATTTCCAGGAAAAAAGAAAATGTATTTAGTAACATTTATTTTAAAGGACAGCACCCCACCTGTGCTGATTGACTTCTTATATGCAAAATTAGGACTGATGGGTAACACCTTTTTAAGCACAGAATCTGTGAATAGTATTCCCCAGTTAGGTTTCACTATTTATTTAACTTCTGTGAAATGCGCATATCTCATTACAAAAACATACAGTAGCTCCATAGACATGGAGTATATATACCTTCCCCATCCTGATACACAACAAATGATTCCCATCATGTATTCCTTTTAAAAAGATTGATGAACTGCTCATTTGTTTTTGCCTTCTGTCTCTGCTGGTAATGCATTTCTGAATTTCTGTAACAATGTACTGAATGTGTTATTCCCTTTCTGACAATGCTTGCTAAGTGTTTTATCTTTGACAGCTGGTAACGCACTAACTGTTTTTTTCTTTTGTAACTAGTGGTGTATAGAGCAGACAAATCCCTATCCACTACAACGAATTATGACTGGGCCTCCAATCATAAAGTTAAATTATGTGTTCTTAATTTGGATAACAAGATTCACCTGTTGAGCTTCACTCTCAAGGTGAATTTCAAGGCATCTGATCCTTGAACACATAATAAGTTGGTTATGATTGCCAACCCAATCCTCTGTTTTATGCATTCTAAAATATAGTAGCTTCATTGTTTATTTATTTCTTGCACATTCCCAATAAAAATGTTTACAGTCACATTTTCCAGTATCTGATTCAGATTGTTAATGTAAGCATTATCTTTAGTTGCAACTTCTTTCCACAAATATAAAGGAACATTTTCAAAACTGCATGCACAGATGTTCATTTATGTTCAAGTGAAGGGCAAAGGATGTGAGAATGTGATGCTTGTTAGTAAAATTGGACAGTCGTATTAATCAAATCTGCAGATTAAATTTATGAATAATCCATGAATATTGTAGTACATGTTGTCTATACTGTATGTATTATAACAAGTTGGGAGTACAAGCACCATTTCATGATAGTAGCATTGATCTGAAAATAAAACCTAAAAAGCATTTGTTCATCAATATCATATACATAAAACTGAAAACCACATTGACATCATTGTTAGAATGCATAGTTTTGCCAATACATTTCCTCAAATAATGACGTCAAATAGTATGTTGAATTACAGTTTGTCAGTAACATCAGGTGTGATGCAAAACATATTTATTTCTAATTCTTATAGTTCAGTAGTCATACCATCATTTGCTAATATAGCTTTTGTAATACACAGATTCATAGGTGTTTACTAGGCTAATGACCACAAGGGCCTTTTTAAGCCTAGCCATGCATCCCAAATCTCTGACACATTCTGATACTCTTGATAAGTGTAAGCATGAGCCTGGGAAATGAACCATTTACAGGTTACCTGTTTGCATTAGAGACGTGTCAAACCGGGGATGAATTTCCATTTTCCCATCCAGTTGTCCAAGTTGCACTTGAACTGGGTTAGGGAGGAACTCTGCTTTACATAGATGGGGTAGTTTCTGGGATACATACCTATCTCTCCAGCAGGACCTATTTGCATCACAGGCAAGGTTTAAGTCTTTAGAATGGGTAATTCGGGTACTGCTTGTTTTGTGATTATGCAGGAAGTCCATCAAAGTGGGGTCTGACAATGCCCTGTATGCCAGGCATAGATCTCCCCTCAAAAGCCTGTAGGAGAGAAAATACAGGGATAGGGCCTTGAGGTGCTTTGCATAGGACATATTATTTACTCCCTGTATTCTTTTGCTGAGGAACCTCTGTGGAAATTCCAGTTGTTGGATATGCCTTATTACACACCAAAGAGGGCATTGTGCTCAATGATAAGTCTGTTGAATGCCGAAAACAGTGGAAAATGACTTTCTTGGACTTTGATGCCATACCTTTGTTTATAAGTTGCGCAATATAGAATGATTTCCTCACCACTGTAGACACATGATGATCAACGGGTAGATTACTATCTATGTGTATCCCTTAGTCCCTGACTTCTGGGGCAACTCTTAGGGGTGTGTTGTCAATATGGTAGTTACCAGGGATAGATGACTTCCCAAAGGACACTATTATGCATTTCTTGACATTTAGTTTTAGTCCATGGCTTGAACACCAGTTGTTTGTCTGTGTCAGCCTCTCCTGGAGAACATTTGTGTCAGTGTGAGATTCAACGACAGCTCCTAATTTGCAATCATCTGCAAATTTAGTCAGCCAAGAGCACTGACATTGGTCTTGACTTCTAAGAAGTACATGCCAAAAAGGAGCGGTCCAAGGACTGATCCAGGAGGGTCTCTACTTCTGACTGGCCTCTTTGTAGTGGTGGACTCCCCAGTTCTAACTTCCTTGGTCCTGTCAGTGAGCCAGCTGGCTATCCACTGCGTGACATGTAGGTTTGTACCTAACTTCTTGAGTTTGAAGAAAATGAAAAAAAAAGATTTTTGGTGTCACCTTTGAAGAGCATGTAAAATGTCATAATCTGTTTATTGGTGATATTTTATGTTATAAGTACCAAATCCAGCAACTTGTTCCTCACAGCATGTACTAGTCCACACCGACACCAATGTTTAAAATACTTGTTTATTCCATGAAAAAACACAGTTAAGAACACAGTTGAGCGCTTTCATCTAGGTTAATTAGACTTCATCAGAACAGTTCCATTGCAATTTTACACAGTTTAAATACCTTTTTGAAAACGAATAGGGTTATACGTCATGACTACAATTCCATATTTAAAGTGCCAGTGTGCATTATATGTATATAACCCTATTCGTTTTCAAAAAGCTATTTAAACTGTGTAAAATTGCAATGGAACTGTTCTGATGAAGTCTAATTAACCTAGATGAAAGCGCTCAACTGTGTTCTTAACTGTGTTTTTTCGTGGAATAAACAAGTATTTTAAACATTGGTGTCGGTGTGGACAAGTACATGCTGTGAGGAACAAGTTGCTGGATTTGGTATTTATTTGTGGACTAGTTCCGTACTTTTTTTGTGTTATATTTTATGTTATGTGAGAGAACATTAGAACAGTTGCATGGGTTTAGTTTGTTTATCAATATTATGACTGAGTTTTTGGTTTGAATTGAGTTGGTCTGAAGGGAATTGGTTCATGTTAGATGTACACTTTAAGTACATATATAAACAAGGTGTTTATAGCAATTGTTTTTCATTTTTTTGAAAAACAAATTTTACCAGTGTATATTTACACATATGTTGTCATCATTTATGCATTATCTGATGTTTAAAAAAAAATCAAGCTGTCATAGTAAAGTTAATTTCTCTTAATGACATTTTTTCCAGGAGATCACAGATCTGCATAGACTATTTGATCAGAGGGGTTATAATGAAAATCACATTCTTACTATTCAGAATGATGGTAAGGAAAATAGAAATACCTTACATACCCTATTTTCTGCTTTGAAAGGTCTAGAGAAGGGTTAATAATACAAGAAAATTGCAATCGACTAGCACCTTGATTATTGATAAAAGTTTAGCCAGCGGTACTATCAAAATGTAATTAATAGAAGTAAAAAAACGATAAAAGTGCAGGCAATGGAACAAACACAGGGATGCAGGACCATAAAAATGTTTAATTCAGATAACTAATGGCTTCATTCAATTGTTCATAAAAAGCTGTCAGCTATTCCCCACTGCCTGTCAAAATAAGGATCACATTGTTTACAAAACAGCGGTAAAAAGGGACATACTGGGTGTAAAACTCAATCTCAGACATGAAATCCTCTTCCCATGATGCCATAAACATGTTAGCGTAGCTATTGGCACATGAAGTGTGCCCATAGCTACACCATCCTTCTGTGAATAAATAAATAAATAATACCATCAAACATGAAGGCATTTTTCTCAAGGACAATTTCCCGCAATAAACATTGTAAATCAATGAAACTGTGACTATAATCACTATGTTTAGTAAGATACTTCTGTACAGACTTAACCCCTTCAGTATTCAGAATGATTGTAAACAAGGATTAAACATCTAAAGTAACAAAGTAATAATCCGTATACATGAGTAATATACTAGAAAAACTATACAAATCCATTAAGAACTGTTTAGAATCCTTCAAAACAAATTCATTCCTATCCATGGCTGGACGTAAGAACTTCTCAATATAAGACAGACATCGCATCAACAGTCAAAACACGACTGGATATGTTCCATATTAATGAGTCCCTAACTGGCTGAAGCCCTCATCCTCCTCCATGATTCCCTCTGATGGGTAAAGTGGTAAAGGGAAAGATGAAAAGTGACCACTAACCGAAGCTGTGGTGTACCCACTGGAAACAGAAGTAGCGACAGTTGGAGTGTTCCATCTCATGTCTTTCCCTAATGGCAACGACTGTAAACATATCCAATTGTGTATGGACTGTTGATGCAATGTCTGTTTTGGAGAAGGGACTTATTTTTATTCCAACAAGGGGTAGTGATTTGAATGATACAGTGCTTGATGTAAAACTTTTAAGTAGAAATCTATTGTTGAAATTTGAATTTGATAATGTTGTGAGTGCAAATGACTACTGTTTTAAAAAAACCTAGCCTATATAATCCTAAGATGCATTTAACAAATTGGTAGAGAATGATGTGTACAAACTGCATGATGATAAGAAAAAAATAGTATTTCCTAGGAATAGGAAGTATAATCTTAGCGTGAGACAGAGATCAGTCTTGACACAGTTACAAAAGGACGCTACTATAGTAATTAGGCCAGCTGATGAAGGCGGCCCTATTGTGATTATGACCAGGCATGATTATTATGCATCGAAAGTGATGTTGAGTGATAGTAGTTTTTATTCTACTACTGACATGATACATGTCCATGCTTTAGAACGTAGGATATTTGGTATGTTGGAGGATATTTTGAAAAGTGAATTAATTTCTTATGATTTATTTAACTACGTGAAGTTGGATCATCCCCTAATACTTATCATACAAGTACTCCCCAAAATACACAAAGATGGGGTAAGACTGGCATTAAGACCCACTGTAGCTGAAAGAGGTTGGTGCACAGAACCTTTCTCACTTTATATTGAGAAGTTCTTGCATCCAGTCCTGGATAGCAATGAATTTGTTTTGAAAGATTCTAAACAGTTCCTAAAGGATTTGTATAGTTTTACTAGTATATTACCCATGGATACTGATTATTACTTTGTTGCTTTAGATATTCAATCCTTGTTTACAATTATTCTGAAGGGAGTGATTCTGTACAGAAGTATCTTAATAAACATTGTGATTATAGTCACAGTTTCATTGATTTACTATGTTTATTCCTGGAAACCATCCTTGATAATAACATCTTCATGTTTGATGCATTATTTATTTACAGAAGGATGGCATAGCTATGGGCACTTCATGTGCCAATAGCTACACCAACATGTTTATGGCATCATGGGAAGAGGATTTCATGTTTGAGATGGAGCTTTACATCCAGTATGTCCCTTTTTATTGTCATTTTGTAGTCAATTTGTTCCTTATTTGGACAGGCAGTGGGGAACAGCTAACAGCTTTTTATGAACAATTGAATGAAGCCATTAGTCATTTGAAATTTACTTTGGCCTTTTCAATTTTGAAGTTTGAGTATTTGGATATTTTTATACAAAGACTGGATAATGGTATGGTTAACACAGGTATCCACAGGAAACCTTGCTATAGGAGTATCCTGGTTATAGGTGTAGTATGCACCCGATCTATGTCTTTAAGAATGTAATTAAGGGTCAAGGGTTGAGAGCATCCAGACTACTGTGTCCGATGATGTTTTTTATTCAGAGTTGTCCAGTTTGAGGGACAAATTATTTGATAGGGTGTATCATACCACGAAGGTTAATAAGGTGTTGGAGGGGACACCTAACCTCAGAAAGCATCTGTCCTGTCCATATTTTTCTCATCCAGTGGGTGGTAATGGTCACATAATGCCTAATAAAGAGCAGGCAAGGGTAAAAGTACCATTATTTTATACTAGTGACACTACTATTATTATGAATGTGATTAGGAAAAAGTGGGATATCTTAACTGTAGAGCCTGATCTGAGAAAGATAGTAGGGGATGCCCCTAGTTTTTTGCTTCAGAATAAATTGAATTTTTAGAGAATGTTATGTTATCCAAGAGATATGATCTGTTGAGAAGTTTTCTACTAACCCATGTGGTGGGTGTAATTTCTGTGGAAGTATTGACAGTAGTGGCCAGTTTGTCCATCCAGACACAGGTGAAAGATTTGTATTCCGAGTTTCTGCTGACTGCCTCACACAGCATGTGGTATATCTTGCTTACTGCATGATGTGTAGTTCATATTATGTAGGGAAAATGGACAGAATGTTCAAAGCTAAGATTAGGGAACATCTGTATGATATAACAGTATGTCCAAATAACAATGCCCTTTCTAAACATGTTATGCAGAAGGGAGATGAACATATGTGCAGATTTATGGTTATAGATGTTATCACACCTAGTTCACATGAAGGGGATATTAGGAATTGTACTGAAAACAGAGAGGTTAGTTGGATTTTAAGGCTTAGGGCTGATGGACGTAAAGGCTTAAATGAAAAAGCCTCCATTAAATCCATTTTAAAGTCCAGGGGGCTTAGGGTTTGACAATTATGTTTTATTCTATATAGTTAATACAAGGTTATACTTTTATATTCTCATATTGACACTTTGTATGTACATGTGTACTTTATTACTATGCATATATAAGTTAGATGTATTTTTTACACATAATTTGATGCTTTTAGGCTGATGCTGTTATGAAATGAGTTTAAGCTATTTCTATAACTTGTTGCTTTAAGAACAGTTTACTAATTTATGTGGGCTGTTTTTGATTGGTTGTATAATTATATTTATTGGGGCTGAATGGGACAGTTATTTATGGTCTGAAGAAGCTATTAGCGAAAGTGCTTGCCACCTGTTTATCTCTCTGAATTAAATGTTTTTTATGATCCTGCGTGCCTGTGTTTGTTCCGTTACCTGCACTTTTATCATTTTTTACTTCTATGTCTATACTGACAATGGCACGTTTACTCCCTGGAGTATCCTTTGGTTTTATCATAATTAGTAATGGGAAAAATTTGCAAGGGCATGATGCTGTTTAATATAGTTGGCTGCAGATCCATATTATCACACAAAAGTGCATTAATTCCAAACAGTTGCTGAAAGGCAGTCCTGTGAACCTAGGTTTTCTAGTAGTAAACCATTAGGTACTTACAATTGTGTTTTTTGCCATCAATGTAGATGCATTGATAGCTGCCATTACATAGTAGTGAGGGGTTATTATAAAACTGTAGAGGCTAACAGTGATCACAAGTGTGTGTGTGTGTGTGTGTGTGTGTGTGTGTGTGTGTGTGTCTCATAAGCTGTGGTTCTTGTGAAACTTATAATGTGGGTAAGACCACAAGGAGCAGTGGCATATCCTGAAATTTGCAAAAGGAGGGTTGCAGACTATTTGGGGGCATGGAAAACTGGGTGCTGGGGTGGTGGAAAGACTACACTGAGATGCTCAGACAGCACATGTGAAAATACATCAGTATACAGTCATTCATGTGCCATTGTGGAGTAGCTAGGCTAGTGGAAGTAGATAACCATTGTGTAGCACACAACAATTTTACAGGCAGTAGCAGGTGTGTCAAGACATCCTGGATGAGATGTTTGGCTACCCATGCCAAGTTATAGTCCCTTTCAACACTGTCATAGCTTGTATATGCATTACATCAACCCAGAAAATAGTCCCACTGAAAGCCACACCACCATAATAAGTGAATAGAAGTACATTTAGGAAGTAAACAATGATTTCCATAAAAACAATGAAGACTGAATAATTGAAAAAAAATCACAAATGAAGGAACTAAATGTTATGAAAAAATCACAAAAAACAAATAGTTAAGATAACTGCAATGCATGAAAAGAAATCTAACCAATTTAGCATTTCAGAGAAAGGTAACTCATATGCAAGCAATAATACCTGACAGGGTGTGTGTTAATGTGTAACACCCACCCAGGGGTGTTATGAGTCCCAATGCCGCAGGCGGAGGGCCTCTATACCCCTGGAAGGGGGTTAATTACATATTAACACACAGCCTGGAGGGCATTATTGTGCTTAGAGAATGGGCACTCTGTGAAATTGTTGTGTTTTACTTGCTTATTTATTTAATTTTTAAGTACTATATTACTTTTTTTGTACGTATTTTTGATGTAAAATAATTCCTCCGCCTCATGTTTTAAACTTGCTGTAGTATATGCTAATGGTGCTGGAGGAAGCATTTTACATCAAAAATACATAAAATAAATAATATAGTGCTTAAAAATAAATAAGTAAAACACAACAATTTTATATAGAGCCCTTTCTTTCTCTCTCATACACAAATACACAGTCTCTTTTGCTTTCACACACACATACACACAGTCTCCTCTGCATTTATGCACAACTTCCACTCACACAGGATCGGTCTCACTCTTTCTCAGTCTCTCACACACAGTCTCCGCTGCTTCATTATAGGCATTCAGTCACACAACATCGCTCTCACTCTCGATCTCTTACACACACAGTCCCCTCTGCTTTTATGCACAACTTCACTCACACAGGATCGGTCTCACTCTTTCTCAGTCTCTCACACACAGTCTCCGCTGCTTCATTATAGGCATTCAGTCACACAATATCGCTCTCACTCTCGATCTCTTACACACACAGTCCCCTCTGCTTTTATGCACGCATTCACATACACACGATTGCTATTACTCTCTCTCTGGATCTCTCACACATACACAATGTCTCCTTTGCATTCATACACGCATTCAGTGACACATGATCACTCTCACTTTCTTTCCAACTCTCTGAATCACACACACACGCAGTCTCTCTCACTCTCTTTTTTTTTTTTTTTTACATTTTATGCTCTCTAAACAGCAGAACCGCTGCATAACGAGTGTAAAATAAAGGTGGACATTATTTTCTTCCCAGTCTGAGTTCCATGGCAACTTGATATGCTGCCGTGAAGTGGCGGTCTTGTTTTTAACCACGCATAATGTTATACATTAATACCCTGCTGGAGAACGTCCATTCTCCAGTCAGTGTATTGATGTACAGGTTGACCATTTTCTAATCTACTTTAATCATGCAACATCAAATATAAACCAGAGGCACAGATGTTCGATAAATCAGCACATATTCAATTTAATCTGTGCAAAAAAAAATTGAACATAAAAGCTTTCTTGAGGAGAACATAATCAATATATATTACAGTTTACTGATCTTTCTCAAGTTTTAAGCAAAAATAACTGTTGCAATACTCTCACTCTCAAAGATGTGTTACTACAACGTTTTTCACTCCTTATAGCAGCAGGTTTTTTAATGGATGTAGAACACAGCTTGTCTCCAGTTCACAAAATCCAGTGTTAGAAGGCTGTCTTTCTTCTTCCTTAGTTTAAATTCAATAGAAACTCAAAAGCCTTTTATGTAACTTCATCATTCTTTTCTCAAATTCCAGATCTCCTCAAAATAATGCAAACAGTAGTGTAGTTAGGGCAGGATGAAAGGGGTGGCCACCCTGAGCACAATGTTTTGTAGTAACAGCATTAAGAAATTAATGCCACTATGGTATTTGATGTCACAGCTGAAGGAAGCAATTTGCTATAGCAGTTTGAAGAGCAGAAGAGTTTGTTTGATTGTTTGCTCATTTGTTTTTTTGTCCTCAACTGATCCTTTTTTGCCAGATCAAGGAACTGCACATGCCACATGATAATCTAACTATTGTTCTGAAGCCAGGCACTGCAGTTTCTTTTGCAATGCTCTTCTCCTTGGAGACTGAACTTCTACAATGCCTAACTGTGTACTTAGCTGGGATGACAATCACCCCAGCTGCAAGTTAGGAAAACTTTTTTCCCAATTTTTGGAGGAATACTACTTACCACATCACACAGCTAGATGCTGAACATCAAAATGTATGGACTAGCTTTAAGGCGCATCTCATTTAACTGCTTGTTGACTAGTATTAACATTTTTTTACAGGCACAGTATTATTATTGACTGTGTGGTATTTGCTATCTGCATTTTTCTACAGCATTTAAATAAGTGACTTAATTTAGTAACAATTTTGTCTTGTTTGCAGGCAAAAACATACTTGGGTGAAGGCTTATTGCTATTCCATGGTACTTGCAAGTCTGAACTATGGTTTGCAATTTCAGATAACATGTATTCTGCTTCTACTAAACAAACTAGCTATTTGTAAGACTTATGTTTACTCTGGAATAACCCTTTTTTATGCTGCTAGAACTGCCATTTTATATTTGTCTACAGACAAGAATTCTAAGATTATAAACTTGTATCATCTTCATCAGGTTATACCTACAGTGTCAAAACACACAATTAGCCATTTGCACCCTAACTTATAATGTATAGTGAAGTCTAGGTGTGAAATATAAGAGACAGCCCCTTGAGTAAAGCACTAGCCCTTGCCAGAGTCTCCCTTTTCAGTTTCTTACAGTTATGTGAAGAGTATCCTCTTAGGCTGACAGAAAGCACACAAGGGTTAAGACTGTGATCTGTAGTTGCTGAGGTACATGGTTTGATACTCTCAGCTGATGTTTGCTGACTGTGAGATCTTGAGCAAGTCACTTTACTAGATATTGCTTGAGGGTAACTGGAAACTTAGGCTTGGTTCCTTGATGGTCCCTGGGACTGCAAACCTAGTAAATAGAAATGAAAGTGTGCTTTTCCTGAGATCTTGGTCAAACATGCATACATTATTTTGCCCCACTGTGCTTGTGTCAAGTTTTCCTGTGCTGCATATTTCTTAGATGCTGTCAGGTAAGTTCTCACATCATCATCATCTTTAAGTTTACTTCCAAGGTGTCGTGGCTTTCAAGATCCCCAGCAAAGATGTTAGTTAACTTGTAACGTGTATCTGTTGCTAAGAGCTGAACATGCTTAGGTCAGTGCTTTCTTGGCTGCTGAGCTGATGTCAGCCAGTGGCTGCAGATCTTCTTTGAGAGGTTCTGAGACCCACTCCTAACACTGTGGAACATTTCAGATGAAGTAATTGTTTCCATTGTGAACCAAACACAGCAGTTACAATTTTCAGTACACATGGTTTTGATAACCCAGACAGTTTTGCCAGTAGAGTAAAATGAAATCCAAGAGCACATTGTTTTATTTTTCAAAAGCATGCCATCTTTAATTTTACAAGTCTCTAGAATAACATGAACCAAACATTTCATCTGAAAGTAACCATCATCACTGTCATGAGGATTCTCTTTTATTGTCATGGTAAATTGTATGGACTCTAGCGTGTAACACTTCCCATGTTTTATCAGCAGAGTAACCAAGCAGACTTTCTTTAGTTTAACAGTCACAACTTTCACACAGTCTGAAAAACCAGAGAAGTGATGTTTTCTCTGTGGAGAAAACGTTCAAGAAGAGCAGCTGCTTTTCAGGTTGGCATGGAGTGTCACATTTTTGAGAAAAGTATAATTTCAGCAAGCATAATCCAATAATGTAACATTTTATATGGGAAATTTAACTGACAGTCCACTTTACTGTGTCTCAGTGGCTTAACGCCTTTCTTGGGATAAAGAGATGACTTCACAGGTTCACAAGCCCCAGCATTGGTATGTTATATTTCTTCTTTCCAAAGTCAAAGTCCAAAGGAATTAATTTAATAATTTAATACAACTTCACTATTCATTCCCCAAACTCAAGATTTCTTCAAATAGCCAGGACCTTGTAGTTGAATGTCTGTCTCTTTCAACATGCACCACTATTGATCAGAGCTTGATCCAGTACTAAGAGACCTAGGCAGGGCCTGTTGGCTTGGGGGGGGGGGAACAACTTGCTGGGGGGCTGCTAAACCTTCTGTAGTTCCCAGAGTGAAGTTCTGTGCATGATGATTGTTTCTAAAAGTGGGAAATTGTCGCCTACTACCAATTGATTGGAGCCGTTTTTTTCCCAAGCAATCAGACAATAAGTTTTAAGGTCATCAGTTGATGAATTGAGTAAAGAAGATAAACAAGTACCAAGTCTGCAGCCTTTATTTCAAGATCAAGAGATGCTGTTCCAGCCATTAGGCTATAGCTGAAGAGTATTAGAGAAAGATTTGCTTCAGCTTACACAAGTACTATCCTCTCTGCATGCTACTCCTTTCCTGAAAAGCCTGTATCGCTAGGAGGACACTATCTTGCTGAAGATTAATTTAAAAAGTTAAACTATCCTACCCCTCTAAACTGAGAAATAATTAAGGTTGTTATATATACTGACTGTCTGTAGCTGTTTAGTACCTAAAGCAAGCTCTGGGTCTATAGCACTGTGAGGGTACTCCTAGAAATTTAATAGTTAAACCCGTACTTACCTAACAGTAACTGTATTCTAACATATAGCGGCATACCAGATTGTTAAACTGGTGGCTACAAAAAGATAAATTTTTTCCCATTCCTACCTTAAATCTCATAAAAGAAGAGCGTTTTTACCAAAGAACATACTGGTGAAGTTTAAAAGCTAGTTCAAAAGGCTAAATAACAAGCTGGTAAATTTAAAAGCTAAAAATTCATATCCCCCTAATTACTTACATTGTATACATAAGCTGTATGAATCTGGTGGTTCGGTTTAGTCCTGCTACACTCCATCTCACTTCGCTTGGACTCGCTGTGGTCTCTGCCCTGCCCCCTATTCCCAACCACCCCCATTACTGTTAAATTTATACTACCTAAGCCACTCCCCTTTTTTTTCTCCCAACCAGCATCTCATACATCACCAAGTGGCCTTCCCCTCTATAATCTTACGTTTCCCTTTCCTATAACATCCTGGTTGAAAAGTGTGCCCTAGCTTTAAAAAAAAACACTAGTATTTTCTCTACTGCCATTGATGTTTGCCTTTTATCTCCTAACCGCCAAGGAAAACCAGTACTACCTTGTATTCCACTACCCAAAATGTCAAACAACCACCCCAGACCTTTCATATAAAATAACTCACTTAACTATCTTCTATATATCCAACCCCTATTCTGCTTTAACTTATCACCCAATTAAAGCCTTAAAATCCAATCCTAGGGAAAAGTGCTATCTAAAACTTCTAAATAAATTCCTAAAGCTCATAGTCAGACTTCATTACCACCTCATTATAGATGGGGACATTCACACCAACCCTGGCCCACCTTCATCTGGTGACAACAGTGTCTATACCATCAACCCCATAAATAAGCTACCCCTAAGCAGACCCACTAATTCTCTCCTGAGATTTCATTTACATATTAGAAGTATAAACAATAAAGTTCCTAACTGTCATGCCCTCTTAGCAGTTCATTCTCCAGATATAATGTGCCTTATAGAAACTTGGCTTAAACCCACTATTGCTGACAATGAGTTATTACCCTGGGCTACAACATACACAGATTAGACCATACTGCTAAGAAAGGAGATGGGATAGCAGTTCTTTACAAAAACACATTGTCAACATGGAACCATACAACCTCCCCCATTTAATAAAGCAGAAATCCTCATTACCAAACTACAAATTAACAATTGCAAATGCAAAAATATTGTATGTGTCTACATTCCCCCCATGTAATAATATAAGTACTCTAGAATCTATCCTCCATTGGCTATCCACTACCTACCCCCAAGAAACCATTGTTCTTGGTGACTTCAACATAGACAGGCACACCTGCTCAGCTGAATCCCCAGTCACCCATATAAATCTGTTTGGGTTCAAGCAAATAATAACCTATTCTACTAGGATCAGCAAACCCTCCAACAGTGACCATCCCAACTTGTATACAGCCAGGAGTCTTCCTGATGACTTAAGTGATCACTCACTAACTTAATTTATTAAGCATAAGGCAGAGACCCCCCCCCCCACCAAAATACTTACAAAACAATCAGAACTAATAAGAACTTCAATCCTATTAATTTCCAAAAAGAACTTAAGTTGGTCAACTGGTCACTCCTAAAAAATCTATCATGAGATGAGCCAGTACCCTACTTTAATGCTAAATTCCTGACCATCCTTGATGGTTCTGCTCCTGCACGTACTATAAAAACTAAATCAAATACTGCACCATGGCTTTCAAAGGAAACCAAGTTAACAATCAAACTTGGGAATAAAGCCTGGTCCAACTGGTATACAACTAAAGCCCCTCTTGACCAATTAAGTTATCGTCAGCTTAGAAATGAAACAAAAAAATCCATTTTGTTAGACAATAAAAGCTGCTACCAGAACCTCCAACATAAGCATCAAAATAATCCACAAAGGTCCTGGGCAGGTATAAACCAACTTCTTCACCCAGGGCAATCTACTACTTCAGTCCCCATCAAACTCCACCCATAAATCCCCAGAGAATATTGCTAGTGCCTTTAATAACTTCTTCACTGAAACAATTCAGTCCCTAGCTAACCGACTTACTCCCACTCACAATAACTCAACCACTAACACACCAGCTTCTCATCCCCCCTTTCGCTACCAACCTGTCTCCACTACTTTTATCCGATCCCTAATCAAAAAATTGAAACCAACCACCTTTTCTGCTGATCTCCTTCCTTCAGACTACCTACAAAAAGCTGCAGATGCCATAGCATACCCCATTTCTATCCTAATCCATAAAACCTTAATGGAAAGCACTATCCCCTCAATCTGGAAAATATTCCATGTGGTAGTTCAATGGAACTGCCCCTCTGTAGACCCATTGCCATTCTTTCACCACTCACCAAAATAATGGAGAAGTGTGTCCATATGCAACGTATGGACTATCTCATTCAGAATAGTCTCCTGGCCAACTCACAACGTGGCTTTAGGTCACATCACATCACCACCTCTCTCCTCCTTTCCTTTACCAATGCTGTAAACCAAAATAGGAATAACAATAACCTATCCTCAGCCCTCTTTTTAGACTTGTCAAAGACATTTGACATGGTCAACCACAAATTACTCATCCACTCCCTAAAATCCATCTCCTTGGATAGCCATGCAATTCAGTGGTTCCAATCCTATCTGAGTGGCAGACAACAGGCTGTATTATGGCAGGGCAAACAGTCCACCCAGCTACCTCTCACCCTTGTCCCTCAGGGCTCAATTTTAGGTCCTTTACTCTTTCCTATCTTCATCAACAGCCTTCACTCTACCATCCCTGAAGCAACCTGCATCCAATATGGTGATGATTCCACCCTGATCTGCTTGGCCTTCTCCCCTTCAGAGCTGCAAACCTTAACCCAGAATACTTTTAATACAGGTGAAAATTGACTCTCTAGTCACCTTCTGCTGCTGAATCCCAACAAAATGAAACTGCTTTTTTTACCCCCACTCATAGATCCACCGATTTTTCCTTCTCTATAACATTCAACAATGGTACATTTATCTCTCCCGATGACCATACAAAGCTTTTAGGAGGTAATAGTGGATAATAATCTCAAATTAATAAGAAGCTTGTCTCATTATATAGAACCAAACCTTTTCTTACCCAAATAGCCAAGACCACACTCGCCCACTCTCACCTACTCTCTACCCTTCTGTATGCTTCCCCTGTATTCTCCAATCTGAACAAAACTGAACTCAGCAAGCTGTCTCACTGCTAAACCATATTGCCAGATTCACCAACTGCTCAACATATAGGACACATCACTGTCAAAACCTCAATATTCTTGGGTGGCTAGAACTACCCAACTTACTACTATTTAATCAACTCATAGTAGCTCACAAAATTCTGAACCAACCTGAAAATACTCCTGTACTTAAAAATATTATAAAGTCATACAGTAACTCAAGGCTATTACGCTTATCCAATAAACTGTTAGTCCAAACCTACAAAGCTACTAACTCAGCTGGTGACTCCCTATTTGCCAACTTCATTGGCAAAACCTGAAACTCACTTATTTCCACACTCATCCTTGAACCCTCTCTAAGTCTCTTTAAAAAAGGCCTCAGACAGTATCTTAATAAGCACTGGCTTTGCCCCTGTACCAACCCGGATTAATTTCCAAATAAACTATCTTACTTATACAGTATTGTATGCACATATTGCTCAAAACAGTTCGCTGCATCCTGCTGGGTTTTTTTGTATATTATAGCACATAGTGTATCTTAGGTGACTGTTTAGTACCTATAGTATTCTATGCATTTCCTGCTCAAAACAGTTTGTTGTAATCCTGCTGGTTTTGTATAATGAAACACACAGTGTCTACTGTAAGACCCTACTAGAGGGCTACACTGTAACTACTTTGATAATTATGCTTGTCTCTTATGTGTGATGTTCTCACTGTGTAACTGGAGCTTTTATCCCCGGGCCTCCACTGAAAATGGACATATATCCAGTCAGACTACCTGGTCAACAAATGTAAAAAAAAAAAAATACTGCATATGATTACATTTCTGCTTTAAGGGCACATGCACATTTAAACACTGGAGCACATGATTTTTATGGAGAATTCAATTCTGTATGAGAGAGATTAATGAACACAGAGAATGGAACAGGTGAGCAAACAAAGAGAGACAGAGACATTGTCTGTGTGTGTGATAGTGTGTGTGTGTGTGTGTGTGTGTAATACCCCAGTAAGGGATGGCAAGTTGGGTAACATATTCAGGTAGAAACCCTGCACCTTGATTACAGGAGAATAGAGCCTGAATCCTCTATACCAGCTACCAAACTGTCATCAGCAGGTGCATTTTCAGAGTGTTGAGTTTCAGTGCATTTTCAAAGAATGTTTAGTTCCAGTGCATTATCAAGGACTGTTAAGTTTCTGTGCATTTTCAAAGAATGCTGCATTTCTGTGCATTTTCAAAGAATGTTGACTTTCTATGTATTTTTAAAGAATAATAAGTTGTTGTGCATTTTCAAGGAATGTTAAGTTTTAAGTGAAATGAAATTTACTGTTGGTCATGCTAAGTCTGTTTACAGTGTGTAACTGTTTAGTTTAGCAAATGGCCATCCTCAGTGTTTGTGCTATAAAATTTGAAAGCAATGTTAGTAGCACGATAAGTAGTATACTTTCTTTTGATGCAGAAGACTATGGGTTCAACTCCCACATCATATAGATGGAGTGCTGATATTGCAATGCCCTTTAAGGGAACATTAGGGTGCTGTACTCTTGAGTGTGTGTGCTCCTTTGGATGAGCTACTTAGTAACTATGAACCTGTTGCAGGTTTTACAGCCACTACCTATTGCAATATTTCCAGCTTACCAATTTTATTTTTAAATGCGACATGGGAAATGTATTTTCCAAGGGCAGTAGGCATTTAAATTGTGCATGAAACACTGAAAGGTAAAGTTGATTGCCAGCAGCAACCTCTTCATTAGTTATAGATCTCTTTACTGTAGAATCATTGAGATGAGTTTTACTTCTGCAGATACTGAATACATTGACCAATATGGTTGGATTGTAATGACAGAAGTCTGAGTGACATTTGTGGTTGAAATGCCCTATAATGGATATTGCCATTATTTGTCAGTATTGGTTCATACGTTTTGTTTCACTGCTTACTGGAAAAATGTTCAAATCCAGAAATTTAAACACACACTAACAAATGATATTGTATTATACAAGGAAGATAATTTAACACAATCAGGATGGTGCATCAAAGAACACATGCATGTTTGCATGGTTCTAAAAACAGCCCAGAGGTAAACTTCTCCCATGACAGGTCAGAAGCATTTTCTTTGAATGTGAGGTTCAATGTTTTTTCAATTAATATGAGTTTCAAGGGCAGAGAAGTTTAATGTTTATGGTAAGTCAGTTTTCATTGTGAGACTGAATTGTTTTGTTTAGCAGATGGCTGTCAATGTTAGTACTATAAAATTTGAAATAAAAACCTTAAATATCTTTAATCATTATAGACGTGGAAAATAAAATAGTATGTGCACTGACAAGTGAGAACAGTGTTTATGGTAACTAGAGAGACATAGTCAAGTAATGGATAATGGAATAGCTGGGGGTACTCCTGTGGGGTGTGCTGCTGTGGGTGGGGATGCTGGGGGGTTACTGTGGTGGGGGGGTCCTAATACATTATCATGCCCAGAGCCCCAATGGACCGTGATCCAGCACTTCCATTGAAAGTGAACTCTCTCCATACTCAGCGGTCAGATGATCTCAAGTCTGTAAGTTTAGCAGCCATGTTATACTGCTGGCTGTTGGAGCTAGCTGCTCCCATTTATTACTTACCAAGGAGAAGCCTCCCTCTGATGTGATCAGTCCATACATCCCTTTGCTTATGCACCCTCTTCTGAAGGTAACCCCAGCCAGTGTATGTGCTGAAGACTAAATAAAATACCACATTGCATTCCAGGGCCAAAAGTTACTGTTATACCATCAAATGGTACACACAATGACAAAGACATCTGAAGAGGCCAGTATGTTCTGAGTATAACAATGAGCATCCCATTGTGTCCACCAATTTTTAATGCCACAATGCACTATTTGTCCCATCCTTTCATTCAGTGAAATGTCCAACTGTTAAATGGATTCAGCAGTAAAATTCTTCTTGGGTTTTTTTAATGTCTCTGTGCATGAACATCAACATTTAACTAACAAGGCACAATTGCCCCCGGTATTCCAGAGGTTTAGACTTTAGCAACTTTAAGGTTGAGTGAGTTCTTTCTATGCCAGAAGTGGCAAATGGAGTGAGCAAAGTTGAATTTAATTACATCTGTTATGAAGCTGATATTTGGGAATATAATATTTGTCTGGGCAAATGTCTGCTTCAAGTTATTTGGAAATGGCAAAATAAATAATTAGGATTTCTGTGTCCTTTTCCAAAGTCACTGCTCTTGGTTGAAGGTTGGCAGTGAAGACAAGTTGGGGTTTGGTATAATGGCTAAGGTGTTTACCTTACAGACACAAGGTACAGAGTTTGTCACCTTTGAAAAGAAACTGACTGGACTTAAAATGGCCTACAAAGGCATCTATGTTAGTAGCTCTCTATGAATCTTTAAGCAAGTTCTGTCATTATGGCATTAAATTGTTTAAGTTTGAGCGAATTAGTGTAAAATCTTGTATAAATGTTGATGCCATTACTGCAAATCTGCTACAAAGTTCAGACACAATCTGCTTCATAAAAAGAGTAAGAATTGCTTTTCTTCATTTCAACTCTGAAAAATCTCCACTGACATTGTTCCTTATAGTCTACTAGTTACAGAGACATGGAAGTGGTAAGTCAGCCTTATTACAGAAGCTCCCCATTTCTGCTATGTTTTTGAAGATAACCTTGAAACCCCTGTTCTGTGTTTGCATGAATGACCCCTAATTCATCAAGCAGACATCTAAATTTTTCATGTGTGTAAATTATGTCCTGGGATGGTCTTTGCAGAAGCTTGCTAAGGAGCTTAGAAAAGCCAAACACATACTTTGGTGACTGGAAAGAAGTAAGAGAATATGACTTAGTAAATTAACTGTGCATTCCACTGGTATCTGCCAAAGTTTTTTCATCCCAGTGTGGACCTTTATTATCCATCATATTATGGAAGCACTGAAAGAGTGCCTTGTACAAATGATAAAAGTCATAAAAGACTGTATGTCGCACCAGTCATTTGTTCTTGCAAAGTTACTTCAACTTTTGTTTTTCTATTCATTGTTTGCTATTTGCCATCACTGTAATTTCATATGCTACACTGACTACATTAGACACCTTAGCCTGTTTGGGAATACTTGAGAAACAGATTGGCTTTCTTCCCTATATTTAGAATAATTTGCACTTCTGGATCTTAGCAAGTCTTTAAAAGTACAAGGTTCAGCTGATGACTAGCACATCAGAAATAAAGAGCATGGGGTACATTTTCCTAAAAAAAAGCAGCACAGCCCTTCTGTACTGTTGTCATTTTATTTATTTATTTATTGACATTTGTTTACTGGGAAAATCCACTGGGCCAGGAAAGCCCATTTTCAGAGGAGACCCAGGGAGAAAAGCTTCATTGTAATAAGATAGTTACATAAGAAAACATAAGATTACAGAATAAGAAAAATTATACAATGTTAAGCAATGTTTAAAAGTTTCATCAACATTTCAAAACCAAAAAATTATACAAAAGTTTCATAACAATTTCATAAAACAGAGATGCAATAGTCATAGAGTCGAGACTCACTAATACTTAGTATGACAGACCAGTGGAAAAATACAACTATTACATTATTAGAGAGAGGTAGAATCCAAAAGCAAATGGCACTGGCTTTAGAATAGAGCAGCTGAATAGAGTATATGAGAATAACATATTGAGAGGGATGTTAATGAAACTTTTATGAGTGCAAGAGCCAGGGGAGGAAGTAGGATAAAAGTAAGAGTGAGAGGGAGGTAGAGGCAGAAAGTAAAGAAACAATGCCAGTAGCTAGAGAGAGGAGAGAAAGAGAAGACTTATAGATATGAAAAGGGAATAGACAGAGCTGTGGTAAGGTGCCAGAATAGGCAGGGAGGAGTAAAATGTTCGTTAGGATGTATATAGAGATTTTTTAACACAAGTGAGAGTAAGCAGTTACGTGGTTCAGATTGGGAGACTTAGGTAATGGCAGAGTGAGTGATGGAACAATTGCATGTCCATTTGGATGTAAGATGGCTGTGTAGTTCCCTTTTAAAGTTGGAGGGACATTGTTGTGAGTGGATAGAAAACGGAAGGTTATTCCATATTTTGGCAATTTTCCAGGAGTGCAATAACTGACCTGCAGGAAGCTTGGGTTTCTGGACTTGGAGAATACCTTGCTGGTCAGATCATAGTGACCTAGCATGGTTATAAAGGCTAAATAAGGTGCTGAGTGCAGGGCAGTCCTGAGGCTTGTATATCAGTTTATATGAAGATCTAAGCTGTAGGAAGAGAAGGTAGTGGGGGATTTCTAGCAATTGTAACTGTTTCAGGGCAATACAGTGGTGTGTAGAGTGGCGACTATTGGTGGCAAATTTACCAATCTTGTTATAGCAGGATTTTAGTTTTGTAATCAGGGAAGACTATAGACTGACTAGTAATGTAGCACCATAAGTTAGTGAGGGTAAGTGATAAGATGATGCTAATGTTTGTGTAGAAGGGAGGGAGAGGAACTTATGTCTATAGAGTAACCCAAGTTTTTTGTGAGTCTTGTTTATATTGTTTTGAATGTGGAGATTGAATTTGAGGTTCTCATCGATTATTACCCCTAACAATTTAATGTGGGTTACTAACTCAATTTTTGTAGAGTTTATTGAGATGATTTCAAAGTTAGCTATATTAATAGAGGTGTTTCTCTTGGAGTGAATATCATAAGTTTAGACTTTTTGGGATTTAAAGAGAGGTAATTTTTGTGAAGCCATTTTTTAAACAGTGAAAAATGCAGTCTGGGAGGAGTTTTGTAAAATATCTAAGTTTAGAGCAGAACAGACTATAGTAGAGTCATTTGCTTACTGCACTAAGGAGCCCTGTTGAATGGTTTTGTGGCAGTTATTAACGAAAATGTTAAACAAAAGAGAACCTAAAATAGACCCTTGTGGTACTCCTGTAGGGTTGTGTAAATACAGGGAAATAGAGTTGTGCCATTTGACAGCATGCACTCTGTTAGAGAGTTAGCTTTTGAACCAGTTAAGGGTTGGGGAGATAGACCAGTGGAAGAGAGCTGTTAGAGGAGGATAGGATGAGAGATGGTAGCAAATGTTTTTGATAAATCCAAAAAATGGCAGATACAATGTTACCTGAATCACAGGCTCTGTTGACTATGTCAAGGAAGGAAGTTAATGTAGTAGATGCACTACTGTCAGGGCAGAACCCGTGTTGTGTAGGGGAGAGGATATTATGTTTCAAAAGGTAGTCCATCAGTTGTTTTTGCACACATTTTGTTAAGAATTTTAGAGATAGGAGAAAGAATAACAATAGGTCAAAATTTAGAGATATCGGTAGATGGGCCCCCTTTGTGAAGTGGTAAAATGATTGCTTTTGTCCAGAGACCAGGCACATGGGATTCATGGATAGATCTGTTTATCAGGATGCTAATAGGATATGCCACTGAGTCAGCAGCAAATTTTAGAAATTTGGCAGGAATACCATCAACGTAGTTGGAGCATTGCTTTAATTTCAGAAGAAATCTTTTGATGTAAGAGGTAGGGATAAGAGAGAGATAGAATTGAGGATGTGAAGTTTATTCTGTGCAGTTTGGTGGGGGGGGGTGTGGATGTTAGAAGTGGGATGGAGTGAGTTATTTGAGGTGTTAGGAAAGTGCATTGGGAGAGTCTGTTAGAAGGAAGGTAGGGATGTAGAAATTGGATTATTAGGGAGAGGAATGGAAAAAGTTGCAGTAATCTTGACTATAGAGTCGATAAAGTAAAAGATGACGATACTTGGTCAGGGGACTTGTCAGGATATGGGCAGGGGTTGGCTTTGGTACCAGGGTTCATGAGGTTATTGACTGAAAACCAAAAATGTTTGGGGTTATTTTTTCTAGTTGATCACTGATCTCAGAAGTAATGCTGTTTATCTTTAGCAATATTTTTTTTAGCTTAGTTGCGGAGATGCTTGTAGTGAGTAAAGTCAGATGTATTGTTAGATTTAAGCCATAAATTCCATGCTTTGTCCCTATTAGTCATGATTTCCTTACTGGCTTTTGTTATCCAGGGGACATGATTAGCTTCAACTCTTTTAGTTCTTATAGGGGCTAATCTGTCTAGAAAAGTATTGTTAAAATTAAGCAGAGCATCATCTAAGGGAAGAGCTTTGAGGATGTTCCAGTAAATATTTTTCAGGGTGTTGTTAAATATGATGGGGTCAGATTTGGGAAGGTTTTGGACTAGTTTGATTTTATGACTTTTAGGTATGGATGTGCAGGCTCGAATTGTATAGCCAAGAAGATGTTCATTGAATGAGTTGGGCATAGTGCCCAATGTTAAGAACTTAGAGGAATCAGAGTCTAGAATCCAGACTAATGTGGATCCTGCATTGGTTTGTTTGAACCTAGTAGTGGTAGTAATAAGTTATGGGAAGGGATATGTTGGAGGATGACTGCTTAGAAGAGATAGAGGCCCAATTGATATTAGTGTCGTCAAGGATTATTGTTTCATTTTTATAGTATGAGCGATTCAGGATAAAAATTCTTCCAGAATAGGAATGTAATTTCCAGGTGGGATGTATATGACAGTAATACAGAGCTTTTTAGAACTGTTAATTTCAAGAAAGGAGCATTTTGGAATTGGGCTATGTGGCCTTTATACTGTGATATGTTGAAGGTATTTTGAAAAATGATAGCTACACCTCCTCCTTTTTTGCTTAGTCTGTCAGATAAAATTATACTGAAATATGGGGGAGAGAATCTCAGAGTCTTGAGCAGAAAGTGTTTGTAAGGTTTCAGTGGCTGCAAGGATGTTAGTTTTATTCTGAGAGAGCCAGGTGTGCAATTCAGTGGTTTTATTACAGATACTTTGGAAGTTTACATTAGTTAGGTGAAGGGATTTAGTCTGTTTGGGGAAGCTAGGCTTTGAAGGATTGTAAGAGGTTGAGCGTCCAAGGTTGGGATGGATGTCACCAGAAAGGGTAAGTGTGGAAAGGAAATAAGAAAGATGGAGTATGAGATTAGTAGTTTCAGAGGTTAGGTGATGTAGGAAGTTGTAATATGTAGTGGGTGTAGATTGTATAGGAAAGTTTGTAGGGAGAATATGAGTTTTGGCACACAGAATGGGATTATCGTTGTATAGACTAGGGCTTATATCTGCATATGATTTGAGAGACGGGGAAACTGGGGCTGGTTATTGTAGCATGTAAAACTTACGAGGACTATTGAAATAGAGAATAGAAGGAATGTGTGAAATAGATGAGGCAAGGTGGGCATGATGTAATGAGGACTGCAGGTCAGAAGGAGGCATGAAAAGAAAGTGAGGTAAAAGGAAATATGGGAGGAGTAGTGGGTGTTGGGAAGGGGGAGTGGCTTGTTAAGTATAAATGTAATGAAAGAGGGGTGTGTGAATGGGGTTAGGGTAGGAGAGCGTAGTGAGCTGAGCGTAGTGAGGGTGAATGGAGCAGGCAGAGCCGGAGAAAGAGAATAGCTGCCTGGTAAGCTTACAGAATCAGCTGAATGGGGCAGACTTTTGGGATTGTCTTTGTCAGAGGGGCGAGTTGGTTGTTCTCAGACTGAGGTCTTTGTTAAGCATATAAATATATTGCAGTTTAATCTCAATTTTAATTAAATTTGGAGGGAGTGAACAATAATAGGATTTGATATTATTGGTAGATGGGATAAACAAGCACAGTGGAGCACCGTAGTATGCCCGCCAGCAAGTTGTTAGTATTATACCTTTATAAAATTATTAATAAAGCAAGAGATGTTGAGATGTCACTTTACAGCTACTTTTTTATATAAATGCAGTTACTTATGGAAGCTTACATTAACTGAGTAACAGAAGTTTCCAGGTATGTAGCAAGTGGATGAACCTGATCGCACAGAAATGGAGCTGAGAAACTGCATGCATACATGGCTTAGAGAGTGAGGAGGACACTTAGCCGAGGAACTGGTGTTTTTCATGTTTCCACAGACGTCATACCCTTGACCTCTATAGTGCAAGACTCACTGTTCAGTTAGTTAAGCATTGAACTTATTTACTACAGACCTCTATTGTCAGAGACTACTAGGCAATACATTCTATGAACTTCTCCACAGAATGGCCATTCTTCACATATCTTAGTACAACTTCAAATTAGTACCCATTTCTTATGCGTGCAACTTCATCTGCTTAACTGTAATAAAGTGGTCCAAGATGCTGTTGGAATTTATTATTACTGCACTGCCTCTAGTAAAAATAGTACCCATCTATATGCAGCATGGACTTCTCTGTCCTTGTTCAAACTGTTTCTTACACTGTCCCCATGGACCCTGGGGTATCGTTATTCTCACCCTTCATCTCAAATTCCCTGCATTGTCTTCCCTTTGGCATTATTTCCAATGCTCTGTCCTCTTCCTGGTATGCTACCCTTTTACATACATGCTCACTTCTCATTGGCTGTTGTGGCCATCCCCCATTTCATGATGAGACAGTAGACTACACATCACTAGCTTATCTTTTATACTCTTGTTGCATATGTTTGGGCTGTTTTGTTGAGGATTTCAATAGATTTTCAAACTTCATCAACAGAATGGACAGCAGACTCATAGATATACCTTTGATAACATAGAGCTAGCATTAAATGAAATATAGTCTGGAAAACAGGCTGTGCGGACTATTGCCTTCCTAGTAGATTCTCCTCTAGTCACCGCATTTGCCCTGGCCTTAGTCTTCCAACATGATCCAAATTATTTTTCCTGTTTCTTTTTTGGCATTTTGACTTGTATGCTTTTTTTCTTGCAGTCTTTCGTTACACCCTAGTTAGTCAAGTCTGCAGTGTTATAACTGAGAAAAAAAATAATTGAATTACATTTGGGTCTTGAATTTACTTGGCCTCAAAAAGCACTGCAATCCCATATTACATGAGGTGTATTTTGAGCTGTTTTTCCCAATGCTGGCCATCACTAAAATCATGACTAAGGAAAGACATTCCATCATACTGTTGAACTTTGCTATTGCCTGCATCCTTTTGACATACCCTAACTGCCCAGGACTGCAGAGTAATAAATGTGAAGGAAATAATGAAATTATGATGGGAGTCTGGGGAACAGTAGATCTCCACCTAGATGCCATGCAGTTATAGAAGCTTCGAGGTCCATTTTAGTGCTTTCTTCCAATCTTTTGATCTAATGGAGACCTAAACAAAAAACATGACTAAGAAACGAAAAGTCTTATTTTTTTCTCTCAAGTAATATATAAGTTGTGTCTGAGGCTTAATGTTTAAAGCTAACACTATAGGACTTCACAATAAGCTGAGAAGACACCTTACATGTGAGGTTACATAAATCATCTCTGGAATAGTGCCTGACTTTCAGTACTCCCCAAAACAAATAATCATCTTCTGTGAATCCCTCAGGTTTTAGCGTGAGATGAAAATGTGCACAGAAATGGCCAGAATCATTTATTTCAAGTTTCTGCTATTATACATCATACTTCCTCAGCCCCTAACACCAAAAAATGACACTTTGTTTTACCTCTTTGATGTTGTGATGTCAGACTGGTGCATTACTGAAAGAACAACCAGAACATAGTAACATATTTCAGTCAGCTGCTGTCAGACATATATAACAACATGGGATCACTACTAAATCTCAAAATTTCACAATCCAGAGAACCAGAATCTCGAGATTGCAGAATCTTGAAGATAAAAAAACAAAACTAAACAAAAAAACAACATTGTCTAACATATATGCAGGGAGGCAAGCCCCCCCCCCTTCAACTTAAATATACCAACTCTGAGATCGCACCACAGTGGAGTGAACGGCAAAGTTTCTGTTAGAAACTAAAATAGAACAGAGAACCAGAATCTCGAGATTGCAGAATCTTGAAGATAAAAAAAGCAAAACTAAACAAAAAAAACAACATTGTCTAACATATATGCAGGGAGGCAAGCCCCCCTTTAACTTAAATATACCAACTCTGAGATCGCACCACAGTGGAGTGAACGGCAAAGTTTCTGTTCCGCTCTGCATGGCACTATTTTGCTGTTCACTGTAGTGCGATCTCAGAGTTGGTATATTTAAGTTACAGGGGGTGTGCAGTGCAGGTGGGCTTGTCCCCCTGCATATACATTAGAAAATTTTGTCTTTTTAACTTCGAGATTCTGCTAGCTCGAGATTCTGGTCCTTGGGATTCAGAGTCTCAGGATTGTGGAATTTCGAGATTTAGTAGTGATCCCAGCAACATGCCTCCTTACCCCTGTCCCCAAAGGATATTCATCTGCATACATGCCTTATGTTTGATTGAGATGAAAGTGAAAAAATTAACAATACCAGAAATGTATTGCAATGGTTGGGTCCTACACAGTACACTTAGTTTCCTTCTCTGTTTATCCCTGATGTTTGATTGTGAGGAAAGTTAAAGAAAGAATGACCACACTTTAGCTAACCTCCAGGTTTGTGAGGAAACTAGAAGTAATCATAATCTCTCCATCCGAGAATCAGAGAATGTTTCTCTCTTCTATGCTTTGAAATAAAAATGATAACGCATTCTACAGACATTGCTTAGTGTACTAATAATTTAAAAGACTTATTTATTTTTTTGTTTTGTATATCATTTAATAACATTTGTGAGGTGTGGATGTTGTGACTTGTAAAAAATATACATCGAATGGCCACTTTTGTTAAACGGTGGGATTCATCTGGACATTAATGGCATGATTTTGGTTAAAGGATTATTGACCTTAAACCAACAAAAGGTTGTAGTTTGGGTGAGTGTAAGGGTGGTATTCAGAGTCCCTGTCTCTGTAAATTCATAGGGTTAATTTGTGATAAATGGCATTACATCCTTATTCAGATAAGTTCAGCAGAGATCATTCATGCTGACAGCAGAAACACAGAGTCATTTTGGTAAACACATTTCACTATGGCCAAAGCATATTGTGCTTAAAGCATAAGCATTAGGAGGAGCTTTATTAAAAGGATAAGATACCTCAGACATTGATATATGGCTATGATTCATAGAATTAAATGTAAAAGGGCCTCATTTGCATTCAAAACATGTAAAGGACCTTGAACTTATGTGAGTAAGCACCATATCAAGTAGGAAGACTCAAGTTAGAGGGCAAATTAATTAGGGAACCACTGACTGAAAAGGAAAACAAGTGTGAAGTTAAAACTGTTCAAAAGGAGGTAAGATTATTACTTCACTTCAAGAGATTTGTGTTTTGTTGTCAGTGCTGGTGCATCCACAGAAAACTTCTGAAGGGATCGCTAAGGAAAATAATGTATATTGGTGACATTTAGTTCTTTTAATAGTGTAGCAAGTTTGCGGATTGCAAATTAGATATAATATGCTCAGTAGTTATTTTAACAACAGATGTGCGTACAGAGTGAGGTTTGTTTATGAATTGCAGGAACACTTCATTAGCATACACTGCTTTACATAATTTCTCATTTACATTGCATTTTACTTAGTTTGCTTATATTAAATCATGGGCATTGTATGTTAGTGTAAAGGGCCTCTATACAGTCACGTGTGGACGTGGACATTCTGGATACTCATACCATATTCACACAGTGACTATGAATACTGGACTATGTCTTTTATTGATTGATTGTTTATATGAATACACCATGATGTATTTTTAATATGTGTTTTATTACTCTGAAGAAGACTGGAAAAGACAAAAGTGG
Organism: Protopterus annectens; assembly: GCF_019279795.1. NCBI lineage: Eukaryota > Metazoa > Chordata > Ceratodontiformes > Protopteridae > Protopterus > Protopterus annectens. The sequence continues at coordinate 868,570,516 of NC_056727.1, read as the reverse complement.
TAAACAATTTATGTGGCTCCATTTGGTCTTTTTTGTTGTTGTTGTTTAAATTTAGATTCCTGTGAAATGTTTATGGAAATACTCACTTGAAACTAATGATATCTTTTGACTGGTTAGACGAGAAAAAACTTGCATTGTTTTAGAGGTTTATTTTTAAGTCTTTCAGCAGTGTTTCAGTTGTCATTGTTTGTGAAAGCTTTTGGTTTTAAATTTATCTGTTTTCTAAAATCTAATGCTAGTTTGTACTGAGCTACCTAAGGCTGTGAACATTTGCAACTGAATTTTAGTGGAAACACAAAAACAAAGCCCTCTGTTTCGACAAATTGCTAGAGTATCTGCAGCATCATGGAGTTGTGCACTAAACAGTAGTCAGTAAGCACTTTTTTTCATTTAGCTACTAGGTTTTGGTGCAGGTGAACCATGCCATATCAGTAAGTCTTGTAAGTTCAACAACTTCTGTCACTTGTACATCCTTAAATGTCTTATTACAAATCAGGCTGATTTTACAGGTGGAGCCAGACATTTTGAGCTGATTATGCAAGTTCTGAGAGCTGTCTTTGGGAGTTTTCAATGGAACTCGTGTGTGTGTGTGTGTGTGTGTGTGTGTGTGTGTGTGTGTGTGTGTGTGTGTGTGTGTGTGTGTGTCCTAATTGCCTTGTTTGATACAAGCTGAGCTGTGTCACAGAGCCTTGCACTCTATTCCATGGAGCTGTAAAGAGTGCTGCTTGTTACCACCCAAAAATCTCACAGGGACTTTTATAATCAAGCTTATTTACAGTTGGGATCTGGTTAGCACCCAGTCATAAAAACAGTTCTATACAGAAGCCAGTAGGTGTCATTCTTCATATTTTCATTTCCGCCGTCTCCTGTTTCACGTGGCACTAGCCAGTCATAATTCTATTTTCCTGCAACAGCAATGCAGGAACCATCTTTTATGTTACTCTCTAGCAATAGTTTGGGACATATCCTTTTATCTGCTAGTATTGCTTATTGTATTAGCTGACTGTGCATTTAATAATACAGCTATTTATGGTATTAATCAGTGGTTATTTATTGTATATATATATATATATATATATATATATATATATATATATATATATATAATGAAGCGTATATCTTATATTTCTTGTTATTAACAATCAGAGACAAAGCATGGAAGGTCTGGCAAAAAAATAAAAATAATTCAACCCTAAAAAACTTTAGACAGTTACATAATCAAACCAAAAAACAAGTAACCTATGATAAAAAATACAGTACTTTGCAAAGCAGCTAAACGACCATAATAATATCCCAAGATAGTTCTGGAATACCATTTCATCACTTCTCACCACTGGATCTAAGCAAAGCCCCTCTACAGCCATAGATAAATCATTAACCTAAATAGCAGAACTGTTTAATACACATTTTATAAAAAGCATTACAAACTTAGTTAATGACCCAAGCAAAAACAACCTCTACTCTCAATCCACCTCCTTCTCATACACCCTCCAAACAATGTGCCTGTGCTTCCCCCTCTTCTCAAAACACATCTAACTCATTCCCTCAACCTCCTGTATTGCAAGCAGTACCCAGCAACCTTAAACTCAAACTGCTTCATAAACTAAAACCCTGTTTTCCCTTTGCTGACAGTCTCCCTTCTGAATACCTAATAATCGCTTCTGGTGCTATCATGTACCCTGTCAGTATTCTCATTAACAGATCCATCACTGAATCTCATGTCCCCTCCCTTTGGAAAAAATCTGGCATAACCCCACTACGCAAAGGTGGAAAATCTAATGAACTTTACAACTTCTGACCCATGGTCTATCTCTTCTTTCCTAGCTTTTAGGGAAATGTGTACACAAACAACTCCAGGGCCACCTACTTCACAACAATCTACTTACACCCACTAAACACAGGTTTAGACCAATACATAGTACTACAACTGCACTAATTTCCTCTACAGATACAATTAACAGGGCAAGAGGCTGTGGCCAAGTAACCTCAGCAATTTTCCCAGACCTTTCAAAAGCTTTGACACTGTGTCACACCACAAATTGTTAAAACCAATTTTTCCCTTGGCCTTGGCCTCCCCTCTCAACAATTGTTTACTAGTTATCTTTCTGGCAGACAGCAATGCATTAAATAGCAAGGGTGTCATTCCCAGTATCTGTCCACCAAAACTGGAGTTCCACAAGGGTCCATTCTTGGTCCCCTCCTTTTCAATACCTCCATAAATAACCTCTATACTGCTTCCTACCAAAGTTCCCTTATCTAATACGCAAACAACTCCACTCTAATTTCTTCTTCCGGTAACATGCAACATCTCAAACACATAACCCAAACTACCTTCTCTTCCATTGAATCCTGGCTTATTAATGCACAACTCTTAGTCCTAACAAACCCAAACTCCTTCTGTTTACACCTAGGCCAACTTCAGATTTTAACATTTGCTTTCTAAATAATACAGAAATCGAAGTAGATTCACATGCAAGATTATTAGGGGGTAACATTAGACAATAAACTTTCCTTTGATCTACACATTCACAATATTGTAAAGAAAACACCACAAGGTAGGAAAGTTCTACTATCACAAAAGCCTCATGGATACATCCACCAAAATATGCCTCAAAAAATCTGAAGGTGGCCTAGGTATAAATAAAAAACCTGGTCCTGCCCATGTCAAATCCCCACTTGACAACATTTTTCTTCTTACTTACACAACTTTTATTCCTCTTTGATATATCACCTTTTTTTGTCCATCTCTCTCTCTATCATGTAATTGTACTCTATTCTTCCTATATAAAAAAAAGGTTTCCCTAATAATATGTCTCGTTGGTGAAATACTTAGTGTGTATTTAATATATAGTATTCTTTCGTATTATTATTTTTGCTGGCTATAATGAATACAGAACTGTACATTGTAGTGTAAATTTATCTTGTGTATTTTTTTTGTTTATCTTTTGTAAAGATTGTAAATTTTCTGGAGCTTTTCTCTTCAGGTCTGCACTGAAAATGCGCCCCTGGCTCAGTTGGACTAACCCATTTAACCAATGTCAATAAATAAAAAAAATAACCCTGGCCACAACATGCTTACTTCCTTCTTGCCATATGGCACCCCATCTTAACCAATCTCCAGGTTTCACTGGATAATTAATAAAGTAAGCTGGAAACCTGTTACTACAAAATAGCAAAATTTGCAATAAATGCCTCTTATTCCAAACATCACTGCAATGCCCTGACTCTACTTAGATGGATCAAAATCCTTTTATTACTAAACTACCTCCAATTGACCTTTACTCAAAAAAATCATCCATTAACCTAACAATTGTCTGGCCTTAAAAATCAGTTCTCCAGACATACATATATATCTACTAGGGCTCTTCGTTCTGAAGGTAAGCAACTACTAGCTCTATGCAGACACCACAAAATTGCAGGAAAATGTCTCTACTCCTATTTTGTCACCAAACTACAGAACATTTTAACCCTACGTATTAGAACTACATCAATTTCCAACAAATGTAAGTTCAAATGAAAAGAATACCTTTTCAAGGCTCACATTTCCCTGCTCCAAACCAAGCTAACAGTATAACCCATTCTATATACCCTCTCACTATCTATCATCCTGTATTAACTATCGTCTTAGCTCTTTGTCCTCTGCTCACTGTTCTTCACTCTCTTTTCTTTTAGCCTATTACCTTGAGTATCCCTGCAAAGTTCTCATGTAACCTTTACAACTATTTGGTCCCTGTTAATGATTAAACTTAACTCTACTTAACTTTTTCATATTCTGTGACTTTACCTACCTAGATCTTTTCAATGCATATCTTATACTGTTTACCTTCTCAAAGCATATTTCATATCTGTAATGATAACTTACTAAATCTACCCTGTAGAGTACCAACTTGTTTGATTAGTTTTCTTGAGATTGTAAGTATATGGCTCTTTGATCTCTCCCATATACTATATATGTATAACATATTACTGATAATGATGTAAATATTTATTTTTTCACATCTTGTCTTGTATAATCAACTATAGATTTTTTAATCTCTTATGGTGTGCTATAAATGGATTTTTTCTCCCCAAGACTGCACTGAAAATGGGTGTTCTACCCAGTCAAACTTTCCTAGTAACCAAATGTCAAATAAATAAATTAATTAATTTCTCATCTTCTAACTGCAGGTGCCAGACAAGTAATACCATTAATCTTCTTCTTCTTAGATTAGGAAATGGTGTCCCAGCAATTGCTGCAACTGTGCTCATAACCTAGCTATCCCACAAAAACTGAGAATAAAATTCTGAGGTTCATGAGTCTCGGCCCCTACAATGGATGCCTCTGCATTGCAGTGTCTAAAAACTGGCTTCCAATCTTCTGCAAAGCCTTCTTTTTCCTGAATACATTCACATTTATAGTCCTTAATGAAAGCTGTTGCCTGCCCCATACAACCCTCTCCAATTTCACAGCAGCCCGGTGACCCTTTATAGCTCTGACAAACTCCGCTTGTTTCCTTTACCCATTCTCTCCGTCTCCTGGAACCCAATCCATGGTGAAAGAAAATAAGCCTCCTTATTTCAAAAATGCAATGATTTGCTCAGTGGCCATATTAAACAATCCAGCCAATGTAAATATTTTGATACCTCAGACTGATCACCTCCTACATTAGTCTTTTACTACTTCTCTCACACTTTGTCTTTTACTTTCTTCTCTCAATGTCCATACCCCATAATATCACCTTTTTGTGGCTGACATTTCCAAGTGCACCTTCAATCGTTTCTGTCTTTTTCATACCAACCTCCCTAGTTACAGTCACTTCTTTGCCTTCTTTCTTTTTCCATCCATCCACAACCCCTTTTTCCATTTTTGCACATGTGGTTTGGGTGTCACTTCAATAGTGACAGTCCCCTATAACCAAGGTTTGCACTGCCAGATGGCTGGCTCTGCTGACCACCCCCCTGTAAATAATATGCTAACCATCCCTTTAACACTGCACTTCTGCAGTAATAGCACCTCAAACACATGAAGGCTTCATCCATTCTTGTATAATTTCTGATATTACTTGTATTATTATCACCTGAGAGGATACTTAAACAATTGTTTTACATTTCCTTTGTTTTAATAATTTGTTTTTGATGCTATACATTGTATCAATTCTGAGTAACTGTTGTGTATTGTATGCTGTAAGAACTGGACTCAGGTCATGCATGAAAAGGGCCTTCAAGCCTGTGTACTTAACCAGGTAGCAAATATAAGTAATTAAACACATATATAAATCTGATCTCTTCCTTCTGGTAATCATAACACAAACCGCAATCACAAATATGAGGGAGATTTAGAAATAAACCACTGTGATGGAATTCTGGTATCCACAAACTCCACAATAAAAGCTATTAAGAAAAAAAAAAATTTAAATCCTTCCATTCTGGTAGGTCTGGAAGAAGTCAAATATAACATCAAAATTTGCAAAGCAAAGTACAAACTAAACATGGATACCTCTTACAAGGATAATCACAAGGCCTTCATTAACTGTGACAGGAAACTCAGAAGTAAGATTTAGTTTTGCATAAAACTGATCTCAAATGGTATCACCTGCTCTGATTCAGATGGCATATATTTAAGGATAAACTTAATTTCAGGTTTCTTTAGACCATAACCACCATCCTCTAGCTTCGTAGTCCTTCACCTCAATAAGTACAACCTATTAAGTCCTGTTAGGTGTCTCTAGTACCAAAAAGGAGAAACTCTGTGACTCCCTTTGATGTGCCAGGGTTTTTCCTGGCCAGTATTTAACATAACCTTACTTGACTCACTTGTAAGCTTATTCATTTTCAGCCTGTCCACTGTTTACATATCAGAGGTTAGGCAACTGGATATAATGAACGTAATGGTACTGCTCCACAATGGCAGCCTTATCACTTACCTTAGGAATTATCAATCAGTTAACCTTATTATTATTTGTAAAGTTATGAATCATAACCTAGACTAGAGACAGTCCTCATGAGTCAGTTCAACTTTGAGAAGTATAGGTTTAGTCCATAAATCTGGTTGGGCTCTCTGTAAAGGTAACTGAAACACTTGATGGTAATGCATACATCTACATTAAGCACCTGGACCTAACTAATGCATTTGACACTATCCTTCACTGTTGTATTATAGATAAATTCATCCCCCTTAAATATTGATCCTTCTGTACCCTACTTGGTAGCTAAATGGTTCCCAGACAGAAACCACAGGCTGCTGTTTGGTGGCTCAATCTCCCCAAAAAGGCTTGTCAACGATGGTATGCCTCAGGGAGCTGCAATGGTCTGTCCTCTTCATTATACGTATACTTCTCTGCCGTTCAAGCTGACATCAAGGGTCTGTGCATGTCAAGTGTTGTTGATGACTGCAACCTCATTGCTCTTATTAGCTACACAGCTGATACTCATATTTTGCAAGAGACCCTATGCTATAATGGCACTTGGTGTCAGGACCAGAGATTCAAACTCGGTGCAAACACATGAACTGTTGCACTCCTCAAGAAAGAGCAACACCGCAGCACCTACCACACATATTATTCCATCCTGAAAGGTCACACCATCATTAGAGATCTAGGCATGTTCAAAGGCAGTTAACACTTTTTTGACCACATATTCTCAACTATTGTCATGAAGTCTATCCACCTTGCCCCACTAATCACCAAGGGTATATACTTGTATTTCAAGTAAGTTATTGTCTTTGTCTTTGCCTCTCTTAATCAGGCAGATTATAAAATATAATACTTTCTTTAATATGCACCAGTTCAAATCTATTGCCCAACATGAGATTCCTCACCAAAGAGCTCAAATGTGTGGTTTTGTAAGGTATATAGAGTTCCAAAAGCTTTATTAGGTTAATGCATCCCATACAGACTCTTGTGCAATTACCAATGCTTGACCTTCAAGTCTATAAACCTTCATTCATGCTCAACTTTCTATGTCTTAAAATGGAAGTGCTATTAGTACCCTCTTAAATGGCCAGAAGCTAAATTGCAATTGACCAACAGAACCTGTTGGTCTTTTCAGTGTATTTGCTACCTATGGAATAAGCTGAACCTCCAAGTCAAATAAATTGACTTCCTAACCATCTTTAAAACAAATTTGTATGAGTACATGGGGAATTTATAAGTTCAGCCTTGGTCTGTCCTCGCAAACTACTCTAGACAAAGAGGGAAACCAGTGTGTAATGGAACGGCTATGTGCCTGACCATCCTTTGGACTAAGTACCTATGCAAACGTCTGAATCTGTTAACCTAAATTAAGGAAATGAGATCTCACTCTGAACTGTTGCCTGAGCTTCTTGGTAATTTCATGAATGCATGAGCAAGTTTATGTAACAATGTTGAACAGTTTTAGAATTTACATTTTCTCAGTATCAGGTTGCTGCAATGGGTCACACATTAGATCATAGAATCATAGGAAGTTACTAGGCTATTAGCCCTGAGGCCCTTATAAGCCTAGCCAAGATTTTAGCGCATGCATAGACAAATCAGCACCCAATGCCCCTGTCCATCAGAGACATGGGTGGAATCTCAGGGATGTATTTTCTATTTCCCATCCAGTTATCCAGGTTGCACTAAAGGGGTAAAGAGGGTACTCTGCTTGATGTGGAGAGTCTATTCCATAGATGGGCGAGTCTCTGCAACACAAATCTGTCCTGCCCACAAGTCCTACTGATGTCACAGACCAGGTTGAGGCTGCCTGTGCGGGTTACTCGAGTAGAGCTTGACTTGCGGATATGCAGCAGTCCCATCAAGGTGGGGTCCAAGATCGCCATGTATACCAGACAGAGGTCACCTCTGAGGAGTCTGTATGAAACAGAGTAGAGGGATAGGGTTTTTAGCCTATCTGTGTATGGTAGATTTTTGAGGCCCTGGATTCTCCTGGTGAGGAACCTCTGTGATCTCTCCAGCTGCTGCATGTGCTTTGTGAGGTACATGCCAAATGGGGCATTGTACTCAATAATGGGCCTTATAATTAAAGAATTCAGGGATGCTATGACCTACTTGTCCCTTACTTATGAGGTGTGCTATGTAGAAATCTTTCCATACAATGAAAGCAACATTGTGGTCAAAAGTCAGGTTGCTATCAGTCTGGGTGCCCAAATCCCTCACAACTGACTGCGTGCTTAGGACATTGTTATTAATGTGATAATTTGTGGGGACATCTCTCTCCCCAAAGGGGATGATGATGCATTTTTTTGTATTTAACTTGAGGCCTTGTTTCTGGCACCAGTCATTCGTTTGGATGAGACCCTCTTGGAGGATGCCCACGTCACTAGGGGAATCAGTGATACCTCCCAACTTCAGTCATCTGCAAACTTGGTCATCCATAGCCCACTGGTTTTGGGATGCATCTCAGAAAAGTATATCCCAAATAACAGAGGCCCCAAGACCAAACTCTGGGGTATGCCACTTGATACGGGTCTACTGCTTGAGGTGGCTTCCCCTATTTTGACTAGGTAGGTTCTATCGGTAAGCCACTTAGCTACCCATCTGGTAACATACTTATTGATACCTAGTTGAGAAAGTTTGCCTGAGTGGGGAATAGTGTTGAAGGTTTTGGCCATCTCAAGGTAGGCATTGTGCACTGTCTTCCCCTCATCCTTGGTTTTGGTGACTGTCTCAAAAAAGTCGACTAAATTTAACAGACACGACCTCCCCTTGACGAAGCCAAACTGTGTGGGATCAAGTGTTTGGAAGCTGCCAATGTCCTTGTTAATGAGGTCCATGATAATCTGTTCCATGGCCTTGCAGATCAGGCTAGTTATGCTGATGAGTCTATAATTTCCTGGATCGATGGATGCTCCGCCTTTGTGTAAAGGGATGACAGTGGCTTACTCCACTCAGCTGGGACAAAGCCGGTATCCAGGCGTTGGTTGAATAGGGTGCCTAATGGTGCTGCAAGTTCCTGCCTGAGTTCATGTAGGATGTAGCCTGGGATGTTATCAGGTCCCATGGAGGCTGTATTTTTTACCTTTGAGAGAGCAGTGATAACCTGATCCCTAGATTTAAGGGGAATGAGTCAGGTGTTGGGAATGTCCTGATTTACTGATGGGGGACAGAGGGGTAAAACTTTTGCTGAATCTGTCAGCCAGCAACTTTGCTATATCTACTAGGTTTGTATATGTGTTGTCCTTGACCACCAGTTCTGAACAGATCTGGATGCTACCTTTGAAATTATGGACATTTGTGAAGAAGGCCTTATGATTGTGTCTAGTAGATGTCGCTAATTTGGACTCGAAATTTGCTTTGGAGGATTTCACTCGTGTTTTTGCTTGTTTAGGATAAGGAGAGATTGCTCCTAATTGGGCACCTGCTCCTTCTTGATCCTGGACAGCAATTTTTTTTCTTTTGTTATAGAGTTTATCTATTGCAGATGTCCTTGCAGAGGATGATTTTGTCCTGTCAGGTATTCCTGATTCCATGTATCTATATAAATGTTCATATAGTAATTTGGTATAGTTTTGGATACTGGTGCAAAATCAAAGAGAGGGGGAGGGGACTGTGAAGCTGTTTATATCATCCCTCAGGAGGCTGTAATCAACTTATGGAAAAGTATTTTTGTTTGATCCTAGCTAGAGGGGGGGGTCGGGGGAGATGGTGACTTCAAATGTGACAGCTTTATGGTCTGATCTTACAAGGGAGGATGATACTGCAAGGATGCTGCAGTGGTTATTTTATATAACTGCGTGCTAATGTAAAATAAATATTCTGTATATTACTATTTTTATTCCCAGGTAATTTTCCCAATATTAATCTGCAACATTTGCATTCTGATTATTAAAATGCACTGAGGATGTATATATATTGCATATTACCTCTTTGTGATTCAAATGTAGTACCATATGAATTAAATGTTTTTTTTTACCAGAATTCTAAGTATTTTAATATGAATACATATATTCAGCATTGTAGCAGACAAGTAAATCAAAAAGCAGTGTACACCCAAATCAACGTAAGTGCCTTTGAGTTAATTGTTTCTATTGTTTCTGTGGAGTAATGTTGTGTTTTATTCTTCTACCACTGAACATATTCTGGTAATTGAAATCACAAGTTAAAATTGTTAGTTTAGATAGTTTCTTCATATGCAGTCTTGTACATGATGCTGAGTTTTGTTTTGTTTCCAAGCCGTACACATTTAGGCAGCATTTTATTATTTTTATAATAATGTGCATTTTTGTGCTACTTTTTTTAAGAATGCATGTGTACTAACTTATGTAAAAAAAAGTGTCATAACGTAGGAAGGTAAATATTTTAATAATTTCTTCTTGATTCTTTGCCAGCAGAATATTGACTATATAACAGAATATCTTCAGCTGAACACTATAAATTGAAGACTTGTAGAAACTTAGTATCTGGACATCTGAATTATTTTAGTAGTACAGCCTGTAAACTCAGTTTGTAAATACAAAGAGAATCACTTGTTTTATCACTGCTTCATCACTGATGAGTCAAGCAGAACTACTGAAAAACAAATTAAAAACTATGTTTAGAAGCTTAGCATTCTTAGAATTATTTATAATAACTATAGTACAGTGCAGAAAAACATCTCATATAAGTATGCCTGCTCCTCATATAATAGTGCAATTTAAAAAAATGGTGAAAACGTTGCCCAGTCAGCCAGCTTCAAGTGAACAGTTTTTTGCAAACCATTTGGCAATGCTAGGAGAAGGAACATTATCTGCAGATCTAACAGAAGGAATTCAAGGTGTGTAATAATCCATCTGTGAAGCTCTATTAATTATTGCTCCATTTTAGGGGTATCATTAGAAGTGATTTGAAATGTCTTAGGGCTAGCCACCTGGCAGTGTGAACATTGTCTCTAGGTGATGGTCACTGTTGATGTGACACCCTGACCCCATGTACAGAATGGGGAAAAGGGGCTTGTTGCAAATGCCACTGTACAGTACCCATAAAACTGGGTAGCTTTACTTAAAGTGAATAAAATGTAGCTTAACTTAAGATTGTCCACTTCCTTATAACAACAAAATAATGTTAGAAATAGTATAGACAAAATAGACAACTCAGTAAAAAAGCACTGCTGTATTTGTAATGCAGAAAATTTGCTAAATAGTGAAATAAGGAAATAATAGCTATTTGTTTGCTTGATTGTCATTTTCGGATGAATTCTTCAGAGCAAACTGTTTTTAATGAATGATTGTGCACCATATATCAATAGTATAAGAATGAGGATGATTGTGCACCATATATAAATAGTATAAGAATGATTGTACACTATATATAAATAGTATAAGAATGTGGATGATTGTGCACTATATATAAATAGTATAAGAATATGGATGATTGTGCACCACACATAAATAGTATAAGAATGTGGATGATTGTGCACCATATATAAATAGAATAAGAATATGGATGATTGTAAACTCTATATAAATAGTATCAGAATATGGATGATTGCACACCATATATGAATAGTATAAGAATATGGATAATTGTGTACCACACATAAATAGTATAAGAATGTGCACAAGTGCCAGGGATGGAATATGAGAATCACTAAGAGATATTGCAGATCTGATAAAAAAAACAAGAATTAGAATGCAGGAATGGAAGAAACAGGTGTCATATGCTATTTAATGGTTAACTGCAACAGCTTCTGTTCCGCCTGATTGAATTAGGCAAACTAAGCTATAATTTTCCACAAAACATGTTGGGGTATAATTCATATCATCACTAATTTAAATATACTCCAAGTAAGGTCCCGTAGATAGATAGATAGTTACATAGTTAGCTAGCTAGATAGATAGGTAGTTAGATAGTTAGCTAGCTAGATAGATAGGTAGTTAGATAGCTAGATAGATAGATAGGTAGTTATATAGGCCATCAGGCAGCCCTTTTTGCAGTTATCTTTATTAAAAGCTGCTGATGCCTTAGCATCAAATTCTTTTTAGGCAGCTCCTAGTAAGCATTTGTATCTCAAACACCAGATCTGTGAAATAAATATCACCTGCATAACTGGAACTGAATGTGCCTTCTGCCAGCAATTGTATTTTAATATGTTAAAGAGAAATGCACATTATTATAATAATAATTATTATTTTAACAGAGAGTTCCAGCCCCTTTTCACTTAATACTTCACAGCTGTATGCTTCTTTACTATGAGTACAGTTTGGAGCTGACCAATGTAAGAGTAACCTCTTGTATTCCCACTATGACAAATTCTAAGAATTTGACAAAATCATTCAATTTCATCATCTGTTCTAGTTTGCTTTAAGGGACAAGTATAAATATGGCAGGAGGTTTGATATTAATCTAAATTCTAGACTTCCCGGTTATGAATTTGAATACGGTACAGACATTATATATTCAGCACATTAATGGTTCAATTTTTAGCTGCATATCAGCCATGATGATGAACTTATATTTAGGAAGTCATGAATAAATAATTTATGCATAATTAGAATGCATACATCTGATGTTCTTGCAAATCAGAGCATCATCAGTCTTGATCTCTGTGATTAATTATGCAAATTCAGAACAGGAGACAATCATTCTGATTAAAAGAGTGTATATTTTAAGAATTATATATATATATATATATATATATATATATATATATATATATATACTGCAATCATGATTTCTGTTGAATACTTAATTGAAGTATACAAAATAGGTGCTTTTATGATTTTTCTTGAATACTTAATTGAAATCATTTTGAAACCAAAATACATATAAAGTAAGGAGCTTAGACCCCTGTGAGGCACGTGTGCAGTTTACTTGTTTATTTTTTGTAATTCCCTTCAAAATTATCAAGCCTGTTAGGTGATTATGTATTCTGATGTTGCACCATTTCCTGAGTTATATTTGATAGTGTTTCAAGAATGACAAAAGAAACTGTTAGGCTGAGGAGTAAATGTTTTGTAAATTAGCATGATACATATCTTTAATTAATGCCAGTCAGAAGACAAGAGTTCTGGTGCATAAAATCACAACAGTTAGTAGAAATGTTATTAGGATATGAATAGTACTGCCCTCTGTGGTATACCAATGAATACTCCATTTGTCATAGCTTCTTGTTCAGCATATACATTATAGGGAAGAAGTAGGAACGATATTTCTGACTGTCTAGATTCAATGAGCCATGTTCTTTCCTGGAGAAAATATGCCTCTCTCATAAACCCCAGATAGTCTTGGAGAGGTCACACCGATCACCTTTTAGAAGGAATCATCAGGGCAAGGAAACACTTACTTTAAATTATATGTAGTAATATGTGTATGATATGACAATGCAGGGCAAGGAAACACGCACTTTAAATTATATGTAGTAATATGTGTATGATATGACAATGCAGGGCAAGGAAACACGTACTTTAAATTATATGTAGTAATATGTGTATGATATAACAATGCAGGGCAAGGAAGCACGTACTTTAAATTATATGTAGTAATATGTGTATGATATGACAATGCAGGGCAAGGAAACACGTACTTTAAATTATATGTAGTAATATGTGTATGATATGACAATGCAGGGCAAGGAAACACATACTTTAAATTATATGTAGTAATATGTGTATGATATGACAATGCAGGGCAAGGAAACACTTACTTTAAATTATATGTAGTAATATGTGTTTGATATGAGAATGCTCATTTCATCTTGAGGTAAAACTGATCACTTAAAACAGAAAATTGCACATGGAAACGGTAGATGTTCATTTCCCTACTGTCTTTTTACATAGAATATAAGTGAGAAGTTATTACATGCTCTTCAGTTCAGCCTACTCTAAGCAAGTCATAAAAAAGTGTAAGGATGCAAGACTTTGGGAAGTCATCTACCACTAGAAACTGCCACATAGACAATATGCCCCTAAGAGTTAACCCATTTGTTCAACATTTGGGAACGATGTTGACAGTGACCTAACCTTTAACCAACATGTGTCTGTTGTAAGAAAGTCCTTGTATATTGCACAACATATAAATAGAGATTGTGTCTAGATCTAGAGATGCCGTTGCCCCGCTTTACTTAACCTTTATTAGGACAATCATTGAATATAATGCCCCCTTTGGCATATATCTGTCCAGACACATGCAACAAATGGAATGCCCACAGGGATACCTTACTAAAGGATACAAAGTATAAATAATATGTCCTACATATACCAACTCAAAGACCTTTAACTATACTTGGTATCCTACAGATTGCTAAGAAGTGACCTGCGTCTAGTATACAAGGCACCCTCTGACCCATTACTGATGGATTTACTGCACATCAGCAAGTCATATAGCATCAGAAATACACAGTCTATGGATCTAAACCTCTTATGAAACATCACCAGAATGGTTTGGAGGGACAAGTTTATTTTGCAGATGGTACTGCTGCTGTGGAACAGACTCCCTATTCACATAAAACAGTTCATCCCTGTCCATTTTCAAGTGCAACTTAGATCTATGACTACAGAACAGATAATTTACCACAAAATTGCTCCCTGTACTATTAATGGACAGAGTCAGCTCCTAAATGTATTATCCCAAGCATGTATCCCCTCAAATTATCTATGGTATGATCCCAGTTATTCTTATTAGGGGGTAACCTTGAGATGGATAAGACCAATCTATACCAAATGGGATAAGTTAATTCAATCACAAAAAGAGAAACTGGCCAGGCATAAAATGGCTCTCAAAGGCAGCTAGGGTAGTACTTACCTGTGAATCTATGACTAACAGCAATAAATTGGAATGGAAACATCAGAAAAGCTACATATCATGCATGAAAATAGTGCAGCTGTCTATGCTGACAGCAGCAATGATTTGGATTTGGAAGGAAGCAGTGTTACCTAGGTTATCATGGGTCATGTATTCAGTTATCCTTTCCAGCGGAGGAGAGCTGAGGATGCCTTTGTCATATTTGGACATCTGCAAAAAGCTGCATGCAGAGGAGCAGAGGAGCTTCCCACAAGTAGGAAGTGTTAGCACAGGACATACACACAGGTGGAGCATACAAGGAGTTAATGCCTGTATCATTAGCACAGCACATACACACAGGTGGAGTGCACAAGGAGCTCATGCTTGCATTGTTAGCACAGCACATGCGCACAGGTTGAGCGCACAAGGAGCTCATGCTGGTATCAATTAGCGTAGAGCATACACACAGGTGGAGCACAAAAGGTGCTCATGCCTGTATTGTTAGCACAGCACTTACTCGCAGGTGGAGCACACAAGGTGCTCATGCGTGTATCTTTATCAGAGCACATACACACAGGTAAACCCCACGAGGTACTCATGCCTGTATCATTAACACAGGACATACACACAGGTGGAGCACACAAGGTGCTCATGCCTGTATCATTAGCACAGCACATACACACATGTGGAGCACACAAGGAGCTCATGCCTGTATCGTTAGTACAGCACATATACACAGGTGGAGTGCACAAGGTGCTCATGCCTGTATCATTGGTGCAGCACGTACACACAGGTGGAGTGCACAAGGTGCTCATGCCTGTATCATTGGTGCAGCACATACACACAGGTGGAGCACACAAGGTGATCATGCTTGTATCATTAGCACAGCACATACACACAGGTGGAGCACACAAGGTGATCATGCTTGTATCATTAGCACAGCACGTACACACAGGTGGAGTGCACAAGGTGCTCATGCTTGCATTGTATGTAACCCCTGAAAGTAGAAACAACGTTATACTAGTGGACATTTTTCAGTCTGTCACCCTGTGTGACACCTTGTATACATGTATTTTTGACTCACACTAAGAATATTACTTACCATCTTTTCGCACATGGATAGAAGGGCATGGTACATCAATGGCTAGAATTAAGTAAAGGATAGTTAAATGCATTAATACAAATGATTAGATAAGTGGAGAAGAACCTGAATGAAAAAGAAATCACAGAGCAGTACCATTTATCGTTTGTGTTTTTGAATAGTGAAGCTACCTAATAACATGTCAGAAAATGTCTGTCTTTTCTGTGCACATGGTATTTGTTTGCACAGGGCAGAACAGCAAAGTTCTAACAAGTGCTAATAAATGATGCTCATCAAATTGATCACTGCTGTAGTAGCCTTAGCTATATGGGTTATATCCTGCTAAGAATTTAACAGCCAATCAGTTTCTAAAGCTTCATGGCACCTTCCAAAATATCAGATGGCTTAATTTGAGCTAACTAAAAGAAATGTTTTGTTGTGAAGCCATGTATCACTTTACTGTGGCAGAAGAGCACGTTCCTCTGAGGCTTTCAAGGATTTACTGTTTGCTTATTCTGTTCCTTTGTTGGGCAGATACATTCCCTTTTGGGGACAAAAACTTCCCTTTTCTTATTTGTATTTTTGTTTGATCACTTTCCTCTTCAGGAGAGTTATTTTAAAGCTAGGCATGTGTGTTTTAACGGACTGTCGTGAGACTGTAACATACGTTTAAACTTAGTGCTCATTTCTTTTGTCAGTTTAAAAGTGCTGCAAAGTAACTGGAAACACTTTTCCTATGGAGAAACTGTGTTTATTTCACTTTTGTGGAGCTGGAATAGGGTTTTAAAGTTCTTTTTCTTGTGATTTTACATCAAAACATTTACTGTAGGGTTTTCTGGCATTTTCTGCTTTTCTTCGCCAGGAAAGGGGCAACATTTTCAGTTTCATCATGAAACAGTCCCATGGTTAGCCCTCCCTCCAACCACAAAAACAAACAAAAAAAATAAGCAAACCGTGTTTGTCAGTACAGCAGGCTAACAGTTTGCCACAGAATCAGGTGGGTGACCCTGCTGTGGTCATTTGTTGTACCTCAGAGCACTCATCTTTTACTATGGATCCCTCTGATTCAGGCCCTACAGGCACTATGGACTGGGGTTAGCCATGTCCTCGTTTGATGTTGAGTCCCTTCACTGGGCATGGAAGTGCCACTCTTGTTGGTCATGGGAAGGTGAACAGGGAAGGTTTCCTTGTTGTGTCAGAATGCTGTGCCCATCCCTGCAGAAGCTGCTACTCACATTAAAAACACAGATGGCACTATTTTCCTTTCAAAAGAAATAGAAACCCAAACATATATCTAGTCCTCAAATTGCTTTGGATAGGAGTAGTTTACTGGGTCTGGCTCAGGGTTTAATCTAGGCTACTGATCTTTCTTGTAAAGTACTTTCTGGTAAAAGAAATAAGGATATCTCTTTTCTTGAAGAGATCCCAGATTCTGAATCTGAACAGGAAAATCCAGAGGTAGACATATTTTTTCCTCAAATATCTGATTTAGACTCAGAGAACAGATAAGTTTCTAATTCTCCCTGTGGGAATTTCTCTTTCTCTGTGACTATTGCTAAGTAATGCTGGTATTTTCAGTGGGAGAAAAATGAGATTTCTCAGTCTCTCAGAATGTACTATGAGTTGTTACAGATGGATTTTTCTGATCCTACACCGATTCACCTTGTTCTGTATGCTTTAGAGGACGTGTGTAGTGCTCCAGTTAAAGCTCATTTCAAGTTATAAGGTAACCACATTTTTCTTATTTAGGTGACTTGTCTATCTTTGCAAAGTCTTTTTCAATGTGTCAAGAATTTGTCTCTTGTGTGTGAAATCTCTTACACATTCTGGGATTCCAAGAAAACATGCAAAAGTCTTTCTTGACACTTTCACACAGATTGTGTTCTGGAATATCAACTAGACACTTCAGATGCATATTTAGATCGGTTTCTAAGGTTTTCCACTCAGATGCATGTCACTGTGAGGGAATACCTCAGGATTTTGTGTCATGGTAACTATGATTCTATGATACCCCCTTACAAGGCTCCACATGAGAATGATACAGTGGTATATGATATTTCTTTGATCCCAGCACCGACACCATTTGTCTTTTCAAATCCCAGTGGCAGGGTTTGTCAGAGGAAAAATCATTTGGTGGAGACAGCAGATATCCTTAAATTCAGGACTCCCCATCTCCCTTCCAAAGCAGCCAGTCACCACAGGTGTCTCAGACCTTGCTTGTGGAGCTGACACAGGAGGGATAAGAGTGCAGAGGGTTTGGGAAAACAAGGAGAGATGCAAGCACATAAATATCAAGGAGAAGCTTGCACTGATCAAGACACTCAACTCACTAAGCTATCTTTGGTCCCTCTGACCTTTTTAAGTGGTTACAGATAATACTGCAGTCATGTGGTATATCAACAAGCAAGGGCAAAAAAGGTTGCACCCCTTTGCAGATTAGCCATGTTAGCTTGGGATATAGCTTCACAGCGCAATTTCACATTACAAGCATCTTACATTCTGTCAGAGCAAAACTGTGTGGCAGACAAGCTGAGCAGGAACAGGACAGACCATCAAAAATGGAAACTAGATTAGGTGGTCTTCCAAGATTTGATACATCTTTGGGGTGTTCCTCAAGCAAACCTCTCATGTTCCTCTCTGAACACTCAACTGTCAAGATTCTATTTCAGAACTACATGAACGATAACCAGAAAGAAGTCTTTTCTTTTCCTTGGACAGGAATGTTCCTGTATGCTTTCCACCCATTCCACTAATGTCCAGGGTACTTCTGAAGATTCAGAAGAATTCCCTAAAGATCATTCTGGTGACTCTCTTCTGTTTTAGGTAACCATGGTTCTTCCTTCTTTTGAAAATGGCCAGGGGCAATTACCACAAGCTTCCTCACAGACTTGATCTACTCACATAAGAACAGGGGTGTTTGATACACCCCAACATCAATCAACTTTAATTGACCGTCTAGATGATAGAGTCTTAATTCCATTTGGGTACCTGTTTACTTTGGACACTTATCAGGTACTAATGGAGGAAAGAAAGCCTACAACTATAAAAATCATGCATTAAGAAATGGAAAAGGTCTTCTAGTTGGTGCCAACAACATAACCAGCACCTGTGCAGGACTAGTTGTTCTCTGGTTTTACAGTATTTGTGTGAATTACTTCCTATGTCCCATCTTATTCTACTATAAAGGTTCATGTTATCCATTTCAGCATGTCTGCCTTTGGATCCTTTTCTTTCAATGCAGTCTCAAGTCAAAAGGTTTTTGAAAAGGGTTTTGCTAAGAGGCCTCCAGGAAAAACAGTGGCCTCTCCTTGGGATCTTAATTTTGTTTTAGAGAAGCTGACACTTGCTCCATTTCTGCCAGCTATCCAGGCTGATATGAGGTTCATAACATGGAAAACAGTTTTACTAATTGCTCTGACCTCTGCTAGAACCATATTTGAACTACAAACTCTCATGGTGACACAGCCCTATCTCATTTTCCATAGGAACAGAGTTTATTTGAGAACTAATCCTTCTTTTATACCTGAAGTGCTTTCTTAGTTTACTTTAAGCCAAACTATCTGTCTCCCTGTTTTCTTTCCTGAACCTAAAAACAAGGGAGAAAGGATACTCCATTTCTTGGATGTCCACAGACAACTCTGGTGCTATCTTTACAGCACTAAATCTTTTCGATCTTAGGATCAATTGTTCATTTCTTGTGATGGTAAGAAGAGACCACGTACGTCAGCACAGACTATTAACAAATGGTTGTCTAAAGTTATTACTTTTTGCTTTACTTACTGTAACAAAACTAGAAAACATGATCAAGGCCCACTCCACCAGGGCCTTGGCTTCATCTATGATTTTTTGGAAAGGGTTGGATTCTAGAAGTATTCTAGAAGCTGGTACTTTCCTTCTCTAGGTCCAGATTAGGCTTTGCTAGAATCATAACCTAAGGACCTCTGGGTTCTTATCCTGCTACCAACCAAATGTAGTCAGTTAGGGCAATCTACCCATATAGTTAAGGCACCTGCAGCATATACCTCTCCCCATCTTAGCCCAAGAAATCTGGACAAGGCCTGATATAATGGGGGGGGGGGCAGAGGCCCAAAAATAAGGACAGATTTTAAATACTGCTCTTATAAACTTAAAATGTAGCTAGAATAACTGGGTTTGTGTTCAAATGCATTTTCTAAAGGGTATGAAGTCTGAAATTCAATTGTATGTCATTGTTTAGAGATTGTATTCCTCAGATCATTCCAGTGATTTGTCAGAAAACCACAAATTTTATGAGGAACAGACCAAAATTTGGCAGCAAAAATCTGGACAGTTGAGAGGTATGCTGCAGCAGTGGTCAATATGCTGAATATAGTATAGTTGTTTATGTAAACTTACCATAACAGTAAATGTTCAAATGATCACTACTGCAGTATCCACTCCCACCCACCCTCCATCCCCCACTTTTCTGGTGTGCTTTTTATGCCAGGGTGTTGACATTTATGTTGTTTTTCCTAGCTTTGTCCTTCCAGGCTCAGCCTCCCTCTGTCTGTTAGGAGGGAAGCTCTGAAGGGCTTTGCACCCAGACTTATCTTTTATTCAGATCAGCTCAAGCTGTCTGACAGTTTGGGTGTGAGGAAGATACCCTGAAATGTTTGAATCTGGCTGACTGTTATAACCTTGGCAGGAAATAATCTATACAGCTAAGGCTACTACAGAAGCGATCATTTGAACATCCTCTGTTGTGATAAGTTTACTTACACAACTGGACTTTTTATGCAGACCTTCATAGTTACACAATATGTCTCATTCCCTGAGTGTTTTTAATTCCAATATTGAGAAAAACAGCCGTTTATTTTACTAAAAGGGCACTAATTCACCTGAAACAGCCAGATGTTCTATTCCTGGCCAGACTGATGATCTTAAGTACATGAGGCAATGCATGGAGCAATCTTTTTTCTAACCTTGACATTTACTAATAAGTTGATATTTTCATCATCATGGACACAGAAAAGATATGCATGAATATGCACATTATTGGTAAGGTACATCACAAGTTCTGGACATAATGTAAATGTAAAGCATTTTGGTTAATGGTATAGGTTATAGCACTATGGTAATATAGTAGTTTTCACTAGATATCTAAAGATGCCCTACCAGAAATATTTCATTAATCTTAATGAGTATAAATGCCACCCTTCAGGAATACACATCTTCATACTGTGCTTTCCTCTCTGCATCTGTTTCATTAGGATGCATTCTGGATTAAGGTATATCCAGACATGTAGAGGAAAGTTCTACCTCATCAGCAAAGAGCCTATAACTTTTCTTCATGAAATCTAGGATAAATGTTAATAATTACTGGTCAGTGCTAACTAAATGCATACTGTATATTGCAGCTATGTTTGTTATATCATACGTCTTAACTATTGTCTTGTGATTTTGATTTCTTATTCTTATTGATAGCTTCTGTGGGCATTATTAAAGGTTTTGTATCCATTAATCAAATGCCATGCATTTGAATATTAAGGCATTACATACAGAATGACAAAATCCCTGTAAAATGAAGTTCTGGCAATTTGACAAGGCACAATGATTGAAAGAAAAAATAAATACTGATGAAAGCTAGGTTCTCTGTAGAGAACCAGAGAGAGAGAAAATGCCCTGTCACTGCAACTTCTGCAGGAAAATCATTTCGAAACTATGACCACCAGAACCCCCATTTGGTGGGAAGCCCCTTCCCCTTACTCATGGATACTAACTCCACAGCTGTATGATCAAAGGAACATGTGCAACACCATAACAAATAGAGCACATCAATTTGAAAGAAAATGTGCATAATTTGACACACAACCACTTTAACACTGTCAGACATTAAACATTTAACCATGTGTCACTCAGACGTATAGCACAATCCCTTATTAAAATGCTTATTATACAGTGGCTGAAGCTGCTAAATATAGACCATGAATGGTGCTGAATATCACTTCTGAAGTTAAATAAAATGAAGATTCTAGAACAATTGCCAGCTGTCTCAGTGCATTTTTAATAAAGGAGTAACAGCAAGAACTCAGGCTGGAATTCAGAAAGGCTTGATATAATAGGGAAACATTTGCTCAGAAGATTTCCCCGTCATGCTAAGCTTTGCAGATTGAGACCATTCTGACAGTGAGGTTTTTTTCCTCTCACAGGTGCCACAGAGAGGGTGTTGGGCTTTTAGAAGAGCTGCTTACTAATACAGCAACCGAGGGGATTGGCTAATGCTAATTAGCCATGCATTTTCCCTTGAAAAATTCACAGCCCCTAGTTTTTTTTAGCCAGGAAATGCAGGGAATCATTTCACCAAATAAAATTTTACTCTAGGAGGAAAAAAGACTGCCATAAAAGCAGAGTGCTCATCCATTCACTCAAAAGAGAATACTCATGGCGCAGGTAGGTTTAGAAAAGATGTGAGGCGGTATTTGTGTGTATGTGTGTGAGCATATATTTGCATATCTATATGGACATGAATGAAGCTACTTGTATGTCTGTGTGAGCATGTGTGTTTGCAGTTCAGTTGTCACATTAGTGGGGGGATGATAAGTAGTCATAGGAGAGTGCGTGTGTGTGTGTCTGTGTGTATGTATGTCCGCGTGATTGAAGCATGCATGTTGTTAAAAAGGTGAGGGCTTCCATGAGTGTAATCAACTGTGTGAGGGGCCTTGTTTGTTAATGAGTGTGAGGTTTTCTGTGTGTGTGTGTGTGTGTGTGTGTGTGTGTGTGTGTGTGTGTGTGTGTGTGTGTGTGCGCACACGTGTGTGTATATGTACGTATGAATGTTTATTAATGGGTGTTTGAATGTGTGTGTGTATGTGTGTGTGTGTGTGTGTGTGTGTGTGTGTGTGTGTGTGTGTGTGTGTATGTGTAGGAGGTTTCCTTTATTAACTCAGCGTGTGGACTGCTATTGAGCTGATAAAGATGTCTTTCTCACTGCATCCATAAGTGTCTCTGAATTGCTTTTTCTCATCATCATATTAATTCACCCTGCTGTGCTGGACAGTCAAAGTGAGCCTAAGAATTTTTCTGAATCTTAGGTTCAGAGTGCTGACAGCTGCAGAACTCCTCATATAAGTAAATAAGTACCTGTGTGTATGTGTCTGTGTCACAGACCTCTCAGCTGTCCCTGTTTTGGAAGAATGTCCCTATTTTCAAGCCTGACTTACTCCTGCAAAAGATGTCCCAATTTTTAGGCTCTTTTTACCCCTTCACACAATTTTCTGAATCCCTCTCATTACTTGTGATTTTCAAAGCTGTTTAGTATGCACAAAATCACACTACAGGACCAACATATGAATGGCACCAATAATTTAAAGAGGATAAACATCTTACAGCTCCCTTTTCCAGAAGCAAAGATAATTTAAAGAGGATAAACATCTTACAGCTCCCTTTTCCAGAAGCAAAGATAAAAACCTTGTGTGATACAATTTTCCAGTACAGTTCATTCAATTCTACAGCTTTTACACTCTGTCTTTGTTAATGTGCTTATATTAGCAATTTTCAGTTATTGAGTTTCCGTTTTGCACTGATTTTCTGTTTTTGCTTGAACTCGACAAGAATGGCTAATATAGAGCTTGATTATATTCCTCGTGGTGAATACCAGAGGAAAGAATCACTACATCGCCGTTTTAAACAGTACTTGGACTGTACAGCTGTTTTGGCTTGGCGCCTCGACGCATTGACGCCCAGAGATGACATCACTTTGGAAACGACGAACATGGAACGGTTACACCAGCTTTTGGAAGGCATGGAATGGAGCTTTCACAAACTTAAAAGGTTACAAGTGCAACGGATGCACTTGCAATACTGCCTAGACATGAATATCATACCACGAGGCTTGCGCATCTTTAATATGCCCAGCCAAGGGCGTGACTACCCTGAACTCTTATCGGCTTGGCAGAAACTCAACATAGAAGCCAGTCAGAGGTATTTGGAACTACTTATAAATTTCTTCGCACCAGAAGAGGAAGCGTTGGTTTCAGACATCAATACCAAGTATTCAACCATGTGTAATGAGTTTGCAGAAGGTACTGTAACCCCACTTTTTGAAAATGCCTTAGATAGTGTATCAGCATTAGAAAGAAAGCTGATTACACAGAAGAGACATAAAATCAGTAGAGATCTAAATGAATTCAAATTGGGCCACGTGTTCACTTGGCCCAGATACAACAATAACAATAATGGCAATCATGTTCAGGATACTGGTGCCATGATGCACAATTTTGATAATGTTATGAATGTTCGATCTACATCAGCCAATGCAAATGTATCTGATAGCATGATACATAACACTGGTAATGTGAATACTAGTTACAAAAATAGGAATATGTATACTATGAATAGGATGAATGGCACTGGTGCCACAGTGCATAGTGATGTTATTACAACAAGAGAAAGAGTACAGAACACTAGTATTGGAAATAATGGTGATCATATTTCTAATAATACAGATACATTAGGCCTTGTTAGAAATAATAGTGATAATAACACTAATATTAATACATATAGGCCTAGTAATATTACAGATAACAATAGTATTATTAAACCAACCAGCCCGAGTAGAGGCACTCAAGGTATTCAACTCAATATGAGTGAGAGAGTATTGTCTGATGCTGACAGGAATAATTCACATATTGAAACTATTACACAAGGTTGTACTGCATTACCAGTTAGAAAAGGGAATGTGGATGATACCATCACAGTACATGAAGGAATCATAGAATTAACCAATACTAATTCTAATGATTCCAATGATGTGATTCACATCATACATCCTAGTATGCAGGAAGAAATCCGACAGTTCAGGTGATTAGAAACAAACCTGGTGCTGACATTGATAATGGTGAGGCAGTGGTAAGAAGGAAAATACAAGGTACACAGCTAAAGACTGGTCCAGAGACAGCTTTGAATATTTCTTTTCCCCTCCCAGTACGCATGGAGAAGGGTCCAAGACGTACGCGCTCTATGAGTCGCGGACGCCAAAAAAGGAAATACTCTGAGGAGTTTCCACAAAATCAAACATTGAGGAAAATGTGGAAAAAATGAATATTGGATCAGTGTTTAATCTTTCCAATAGAACATTAACCAATGATGACATTACACTATTGAATAAGGGTATGAATTTCATACCTAGAAGTAACAGCACAATTACAGAAACTGTAACAGATCTGAAATTATTTTGCAGAAATGTCATGTTGAAGTTACTGTTTAAAGACACTAATTCTATACCACACATAGATAGAAAATTTGTGTTTAAGAAACTAAGTGACTATGTTCCGGTCAATCATCCAATTATAGAAACATATCAGCGACTCACTGAAGAAGAATTGCACAAGTATTATAATGAAAAAAGAGATAAGAGACATTATTATTTTTCTGATAATCTTACTCATGGTGAGAGAAAGAGTTTAAAGAGTTTGCAGGCTGACAATACGATCGTAATCAGACCAGCAGACAAGGGAGGGCGAGTGGTGGTCATGGACATTAATCACTACTATATAGCTATGAAGGATATGTTAAATGATAGATTTTATGAAGTTGTTGAATCCAATACTATAGCAAACATTATAAGATCTATTAGGAATATATTAAAAGACCTTCATCTAAGTAAACTGATTGATGAAGATCTACTTGGATATCTATTTATTAAAGAACCGTTGATACCAATTATGCATGGACTACCGAAAATTCACAAGAACTTAGTTAACCCTCCCATGAGACCTATAGTATCAGGACGTGGCTGGGTCACTGAACACCTTTCCGTATACATAGAGAAGAATCTTAGACCCATACTAAATGACAATAAATATGTGCTAAGAGATTCCAAACAGTTTTTACTTGATCTCTATGAATGCATTGGGAATCAGTCTGAGTTAGAGTCTTACATATTTGTTACTCTTGATATTCAGTCATTATTCACAGTTATACCGAATGAGCTAGGTTTGACATTTATCTCCGATTATTTAAGAGAGCACAGTGATTACAGCACAATGAAAATAGACTTAATATTACATTTTCTTGAATTGGTATTAGATAACAACATTTTTATGTTCGATGAAGTTACATACAAGCAGGTAGATGGTGTTGCCATGGGCACACCATGCGCTAATAGCTATGCGAATATGGTTTTGGCGCACTGGGAGGAGAGTGTCCTATTTAGGACAGAACTCTTTATGGAACAGGTATTGTTCTTTCGACGTTTTGTCGATGATGTCTTTCTCTTATGGAAGGGAACGGTGGAGCAATTAGAGTTGTTTTTAAGAACTACAAACACTCTAACTAACTTTCTCACATTCAGTTTGAATTACTCAAGGAATAAGATTGAGTTCTTGGATTTATATATTGAAAGATTGTTCAATGGATTGATTAACACTGACATATTCCAAAAGGCTTGTTACAGTAATTCTCTGTTAATGAGATCAAGCATGCACCCTTCCTTTGTGTTTAGAAACATCATAAGAGGACAGGGAATAAGGGCCTCCAGGCTCAATCCCACAAACGAAGGCTTTAGTCATGAACTTGACACGTTGAAAGATAGGCTATGACAGACATGAAGTAGAGAAGAACTTACAAGATTTGCCCAACTTAAGATGTACTATTGCAACACCATATTTTGGACCTGATAGCTTGCATAAAAATACTGGTAATGTGCATAATTCTTCTGTCGTGAAATTTATGACCTCTTTTACCTCTGATAGTCATAGAATCAGGGAATATCATAGGTAAATTTTGGAATATTTTCAAAATAAATGATGACATTAAGGACGTTGTAGGTGACATTCCAAAATTTCAATACAGGAACAAAAAGAATCTCAAGAGAATGTTATGTGACATTAAAGGTGGTAACATCAATACAGGTTCAGGCAACACAGAGCCATGTGGTAAATGTAATTTTTGTATGTATATAGATACAAATTCATCTTTTCTACATCCCGACACAAGGAAAGTTTTTAACACCAACACTGCAGCGAATTGCATGACTAGCAATATAGTATATCTTGCAGTGTGTCAAGCATGCATGTGTTTTTATGTAGGTAAAACTAATCGCAAATTTAGAGATCGTATCAGAGAACATATTTACCACATTAGGAAAGGCTGTCTGAATAATGCTCTAGCTAAGCACGTGGTAGACAATGATCCATCACATACCTTTCTTTTTAGAGTATTGGAAGTTATACCAATCAATAGGAGAGGAGGTGATATCAGAAATCACACTGAGGACAGGGAAAATGATTGGATTATACGCTTAAGGGCAGATAGTGAGACAGGACTGAATGAGAGGGTATCCATAAAACCGAAGTTAAGGAAGAGAAGGAAAATTAAGTGAGATGCATACTTAACAGGAGGCTCACCTTAAGGTTCACACATTATTATGTTTTTTATTATTGTATTTTTAGCACACATTCACTTTATGTTAGTTAGTGTGTAAAATTATGTATTTCTGACATTTCTGATGTTTCTTGATATGTTTTTGGATATCTATATGTATATGATTTGTGAGTGTTATATGCATATATCTCATAACTTAAATGTGGATTATTTTATTATGCATAGGCTCATTTAACTTTATGGAAATATGTTCCAGCATTTATTATAGTTATACATTCAGCTATAATATGCATCAACATATTCCACTACTTAACTATTTGTTTTTGTACTTATATGTTAATGCAGTTATACTATTGTGCATAGGTTTTAGAAGTTTATATATGATGAATGTTCATTTATTATTAGATATCTGAGCGAAGACAGAGCCCATCACACACAACAAACATGCACATGCAGTATTGTATGGATTTACATATATATGGTTGTGTATACTTAATTCTTGTAGGATGTACTGGAATTGACTATATGCACAAATATTATTTTTACATACATATTTTCACACACTTATATTACACATCATCATGGTTCTAAATAATAGAAATAGATAAAATATATTTATTGCTGCCACACACACACATGAATTTTATTTATTATATATCATATATTATTTACTATTTATTATATATTATATATGTATACGTATGAGTCTTATACATGGTTTTTATTCTAACAAATCTTTTTACACATACTTATAATATGTTTTTATTGCAGACATTTTGACATATTTTTAAACAACAAATGTTTCCCTTTTAAATATGTAATGAGACTACTTTTAATTGAATTACAGGACTATAAAAGTGGTGATAAATTCAAATGCATTTGTATAAAACAGACCTGAGGAAGCTATTTATAGCGAAAGCGCTTGTCTAATAAAATCCTGATTTATTCATCATTTTGGCATTCATAATTGGATTTCCACGAGTGTTCAAGTGTTCCAGTGATACATTGAATTTTGGACATCACCATATCATTTGTATTTATTTTCTGCTTCAGTTTCAGTTATTTTCTGCTTCAGTCTCAGCCATTTACAGCTTCACGGATTATTTCATTAACGTTTGGCTGAGAGAGTTTACCGTAGAGGTGGCTATTTCGCTAACTTGACATTTAATGTGCTTATATTGTTTCATCACTTTTGTCACTCTGTTTAAGTGTTTCTGAATATTATTACAGATTCCTAGTAGAAGTGGAAAGAGTTATGTACTCTTTGGTTTTCACATTTTATGCTAAGTAGATGCCCTTATGTCGTGCTGGATGTCCCTTCTTTTCAACAGCTTTGGTACAAGTTTTCATTGTCTCCAAATTGAGAGGTATGTTATGTGCATGTGTGCATTTCTGCATGTGTGTGTTTGAGAGGGAGAACTGTCTGTGTTAGTATGTATTAGCAAGGTGAGAGAGAGTGAGACTGTTGGTGTTGATATTTATTAGAAGAGCTGGCAGACTATATTAAGCAATTGGCTCTCTGAAGGAATACTGTACTGCAGGCAAATCCATCCTCTGAAATTGCTGTCATATTGTGATATTTATAGTTTGTTGTTTGAGTGGTGAAACCAGCAACTCTGGGTGCATGTTGTTTATGTCTGTCAAGTATGACTGGAAACACTCAAATACTGCAGAATGTAACAAACACCAGAGTACTTAAATAGAACAGGCTAATTTACTATAGAGTATATCCATCAGATAACTTTGTGATGTAATGAATTTGACCAGAATGCTACCTAACATCAGCACTCTAGGTAGATCAGTTGGTGCTAAAGCCTTCCCATGGATCTCATCTCACAAACTAGTTTATACAAAAACAAAAAAGAAACACTATTATCAGAAATATTGGGTTTACTTACTAGATGTAATTCTTAACAAAGAAAGATAGTCTGTACACTGACATAAGACAAATTTATATTATGCAATAACTGCATTATAACCAGTTTTTATTTTTTTTTCTTCTTTCCCTTTTTCCTCTTTATATATCTAATTGTATTCCTAATTACATTAAGTATAATAAGTGGTTGAATTTCTGTATTTATCTTCTTCATTAAATATGTCCCTTATACTATCCCTCGCTTTCTTAAGTGATGTTAAAAACCTTTTATACTCCATTTGAATATCATTGGCCACCCCCCCAAATTTGAAGTCAATAACCAAAAATAATAATAATAATGCGTAAAAAAAGCTCTGCTCTGGAGTTCACTGACTAAAAAACAAAAAGTTCTTTAGCTGTTCAGCCTAGTCAAACAGTTGTTATGCATCTGTGTAATAGCTATTTGTTATTCTGTGTCAAATGCCTGTTCTTAACTATAGCAAAGAGAATACTAGCAAAGAATAGGTTATATCTTGGATTAATATTTCATATATAATAGATATGAAAACATCCTTTCAATACGCCTTTCAATATGCCTTGAGTAATCTAGTTCTTCAAAACAATATGTGGGGACAATTTCGTGATCAACCATGAAGCTAGTGAAAGAAAGGAGTACATAAGCTCCACCAGATATGGAAAACAATTACAGAGCCATTGCTTAAAGACATAACATACAAAATGCCATTTTCCTGCAGTGTTCAACAAATTGACGCTCCCTAAAAGTAAAAGGCATGCTTAAAATATCTTTAATTTGGTAGGTCCACATAATACCATTGTAATGGGATGATTTTTATACACACTTAGTTTCTTTGATGTAGTGAGTTTACTTAAGGACAGCTAGGCAGGTTAACGATAACTGATGTATCTGGCTGCATTAGGTGTACGAGTACTGTTAAAGTTCAGCTGTCATCCATTTCAGGTCTGAAAATATATTTTTTTTGCCTGAGCTAATCACTTGACTGTTTAATCAAAGAAATCATTTAATTAATTATTTCTTCTAAAATCAAAATGGGTATTTGCTTCTGGCTTATTTGCATTGCTTATAATCATTTTCCCAATCTGGAATCTTTGAGTTAAAAGACCAAAAATCCAAACTGAAAAGTGCACCTGTCAAATACATGCTTTCTTAAATATTTAAGATATAGCTTTAGCAGGGGACCTGCACCCATATCCCCCATGGAACGGGCGTCTGCTCATCATGCACTCAGACACTCCTTTTCTGATGCTGTCTCATCAGTAAAACAGAGTTTGCTATTTACATTCCTGACAATTAAATGCCATATCCAGATGTTCATGCCAAAGATCCTCAATTTGCAGGAAGTGTATTAGATAAAGGGGCAACTAATCTCTATTCTGTGAACAGCTACCAGCTTCAGACTAGAAAAGCAGAATGACTTAATACTGGGCCTAGAGTTCTACTATCAGATCTTGACTTTCTCACATCTGGTATATTCAGCATTTCCAGTGCATTTTCATGCTGGTAAACCCAACAAGTGCATAAGCATGCTTACACAACTTGGATCCTGTAAGTATTCTTCAGGAGTTTCACCTGCTATATTATTTATTGTCTGCTTGAATAAATGACCAGTATGGATTTTACCTACAGCGGCAGCAGTAATTAACAGAATTATCCTAAAAAAATAATTATGTTGTCATATGCAGTCTCACAGTTTACACTAAGGAGTCTGTTGTCTACTATTTTTCACTTATTTCTGTCTAATTACCCAAATATTAACTTGATGTTTTAACACATGGTGTCTGTCTGTTCTTTAACAGACTATCAGATTGTCCATATTTTGACTAAGATTACCATCTGGTCCCACCATTAACAACATAGAGACTTGTGTGTATTTGTCTGTCTATTTATACATCTGTATGTCCAACATAACCTAAGATGGTAGTACGATTATACAGTATAAAGTGCAGCATTACACTACAGGAATTCTTTGTAACATAGAGGTCTCCAATCATAAACCAGAGAGCAAGCCTTCAATAAATGGATTAAAAAAATTCACCTTGTAAGCAATGTACAAGAGGTGAATTTCTTGAATCCAGTTTGAGAACACTTAACAAATAGATTATAATTAGAGACCCAATATTGATTTTTTGTAATCTGCAGGTAGTTTAACTGCCTCCATATATAACTGGTTTAAAAATGTGTGGCAGCACACATGATCCTAAAGCTTTAAAACAAATAACATGACTCTTACTACCATAAAAAAAAATGGCAGCTTAAGTTACACCCTCTGCTATGCCATACTCTTTGTCGTTGTTGTTCTTTGTATTTCAGAGCAAGATATGTTACAACATTTTGTGCAGTTAGTAGGCTCCTCCTGCAGTTATGCATGTAATAAGCATGTTATTGCTAGTTTATTAGGTATAAACCTTTTTTTCTCAGTTTGGAAGCATAATCTACACATTTCCTGTATTGTAGTACTACAGCTAAAGTCTCCTTTGATTATCCTCAGAATTGTAGCTCCTACCATTCTGTACCTCTGAGTATATAGAAAGAGGTATCCAGAAAAGAATGCACCCATCCCCCTACCCCCACCACCCCACATGCAAATGCAGTGTGCAGAATAGTAGTTGGTGGTATGCTAAACATGAATAACTAGAGAGGTTATCAAAATATTACTGGCAGTAGTGCAACCTGTGCTATCTCATTTAGCATGCCCCCAAAATAAGCTCCAGACACAGGGAGAGCAGTTATCACAGACATGACGGAATGGGAATCTAACTAATACTGATGCACGAAAATGTTCTTCCACTACTTTGAAACATGTATGCAGGCAATAATCCACATGGATATGTTTTCTACATATTACTAACTTCAGGCAAAGTGACTGTCTAGCTTCCAGTGCACCCAGAAATGCGGACACACACACACACACACACACACACACACACAGTAAAGGAATTCATATAGTATTATATTTCCTGCTAAGAGGCAGTGTGCTACAGAGAAAGTGATCTTAACAATACATTTCAGATTTTTTATGTAAGAAAAAGGGCAGCATGTTATATACCCATCACAGCCAAATGCAAGCAGCAGCCCATATAGTAATTTTGCTTGTTGCCAGCAGTAACTCAAAGACAGACAAACTGTCCCAGTGGTTTGATATAGTAACTCTGACTAGTTAGTGATGGAAATAAAATGACCTTGATAATGAAATTCAGTCTGTGACAACAATGGCACTGATTTCACTGAAAATAACATTTAAGTAGTGAATTCATCACACGTATCATTCTGTATGTGAAAAACTAAGAATGCCACCATTCATTTGTTGTATTAAAGAGTGGGTCTTTAGTGGTATGTGTCACGATGACTGAATCTATCAGATAAGGGGCTGCATTCTCAGTGTAGTGTCATTTGCATACATGGGTGAACATTTATATTGCTTGTAGCTTTGGATTAGTGGAAGGACATGTTTTATGTATTTCTCTCCCTGACATTATATTGTGATCACTTTTATCTACTGCTGTTATGGAGTGCTCAGGGCATGCTGCGAACCACATACATAAGAAAGCCTGCTGGCTGATGGAAGTGGCTCTTGGCCTTTTTGTTTCTTTACTTATTTGTTTATTAACCATGTTCTTTAAATGGCCCTTGGGTAGTTTTCAGACACAGCTCAGAGCACAATATATTTTGGGAATAGTGAAGAAACTTGAATGTCGCGGAAAACCTATGCAGTCATGGAGAGAATTATCTAGAACTCCTCAAAGACAGTGATCAAAGTTTGAGCGAACACTGGACCCATGCGGCAGCAGTCTTACCACTATGCTGCTATGTCTGGGCACAAGCATAGGCAGATGTAGCACTAGGTGACCAAGGCAGACACTTATGGCCCACTGGTTGGGAGGGGCTCCTAGTGGATGGGGGGGGGCTGCTGGATGGTGATCATCACTTTCATTTTTTTAATTAAAAAAATAAAAATGTTTCTTAAGGGCATTCTTCTTTAAGAATACCCTCTGCATCTGGTCAAAACAACTGTTGCATCTGTGTATGTATTATCGTACAGACCTATTGTTTGTTTATGTCTTCCACTCCATGAATGCAGAATTTGAATAGAAGACACAGTGGGGTGTGTGTAAGTACAAGGTAATAGCATCCTGTTTCAATGAACAAGTACAATGCCAAGATACTAGTTTCTTGCTGCATGTGTGTGTGTGTGTGTGTGTGTGTGTGTGTGTGTGTGTGTGTGTGTGTGTGTGCATGTGTGTATGTAATGCTCTAGTTAGAGGTAGCAAGTGGTCAGTAATTTGCTCAGGCTCAAACCCTGTACCTTAGTTACAGGAAACGAGCCTGAATCCTCTACCCTATCTACCAAGCTGCTAAAGAAATTAAGTTTTCAGGTGTAGTTTCAAGGAATTATTCCAGGTATATTTTTCAGTGAATTGAGTTTCAGGTTAATTTTCAAAAAAATGTGAGCTTTAAGGGGAGAGAAGTATACTTCAACTCATGCTAAGTCTATTTACAATGTGCAACTGTTTTGTTTAGCAAATGGCATGAGTATTGTGCTATAAAACTGAAAAGTATTAATATCACAACAGGTAGCATATTTACTTGTGATGCAGAAGGCTGGGAGTTCTACTCCCACAGCAAGTAGATGAATTGCTGATATTGTCTTGTACTTTAATGAGGGTGGGGTGCTGCTTTCCTTAATATGTCCTATTTTGGATTAAATGCCTAGTAACTATGAACCTGTTATCAATTTGCCACCCATTCCCTATTTTGATATTACCAGTTTACCTTTTTTAATCTAACATAGGCAATTTATTCTTCAAGGGCAGCATGCACTGAATTTGTAGATGAAACACTGAAATATAAGGTTGTTTGCTAGCAGCAACCTTTTTGTTAGTTACAGATCTCTTTAATGTGGAATTATTCAGATGATTTATACTTCTGCAGAGATTATGTACATTGACTGATATGAGTGGATTGTAATGACAGAAGCTGGAGTGGTCTTTTATGGTTAAATTATTTTGCATTGGGCACTTTTGTCATTATTATTGGTTCATACATTTTGTTTCTTTGTTTTCTGGAAAAATGTTAAAAACTACACATTTAAACTGTGTTCTAACATGTGGTGCTGTATATATATAATTCAATACATTCAGGAAGGTGAATCAAATAACTCATGCATCTTTGTAAGGTCATAAAAATGTGTGCGAGGGGCCTATGATTTGAAAGCTGTCCAAAAACAAACTTTACCAACCACTGGGCAGATAGATTTTTGTTGAATGTGGGTTTCAGTGCTGTTTCAATGAATGTGAGTTTCAAGTCCAGAGAAGTTTTAATGCTAAGTCTGTTTTCATTGTAAGACTGTATTGCTTTGTTTAGCAAATGCCTATCAGTGTTTGTGCTATACATTTTGAAGTAAAAGTTTTACATTAAATCCAAATATTTGTAATCATTGTAGATGTAAAACAGAAAACAGTATGAACTCTGGGAACTTTGAACAGTGTTTATGGTAACTGGGAAGAAATAGCCAAGTAATGAGGCACTGAAATGGCTGCAGGGAGCTGTGTATGCGGTCCACAATTCAATTTACCCTGCCTAGGGCCGCGTTTGACTATGATGTGGTTCTGGGTACAAGGCATCTTCCTCTTGTTTTTTGACTACTGAGAGGCACAGTAATGCCTTTACATAAGGAGCCTCAGAGATATGTCAATAATCTGAAATGTTTTGGGGGGATTATATGCAAAGCAGGTGTTCCTAACTTTAAAATCTTGTTTATTCAAAACATCTACTAGTTGATTTTGTTATGATCTTTTTATGAGGTTTAAATGTCAAAATATTTCTGGCAACTTTGCCATCAAAGGCCATGACAATATATGTCCTTTCAGATACATTTAGAGCCTTTTTACCCAATTAGCTGTTGATTTGGCAACTGCACTGTAATATGAAAGTTCCAGTGTTATTGATGGTACAATAATGCTGCATCTTGCCATATTTATTTCCACTGTTTGGTTTTATAAATGAAATGGCCTTAAAATGCACACTGAGCAAAACTTGAATTATTGCAAAAATGATGATGTCAGCAAAAGAGAGTGGAAAAAATTCTTAAACAATGTATCCTATACTACCATACATGCCCCAAACATGATGTATTCAAGTGACACTCATTCAAGTACATCCTGCTCAAGACATTCACGTAATGTAGTTAATGTTATTACACATAATGTAGTATATATTAGAGTTGTATTTAATCTGTCCTCTAAACTGAAGACATTTTGCTATATAGCTTTTTACTGTAAGCATGTACACTACTGGTCCCCTCTCCCCACACATTTTTTCTCTTCCTGTTGTACTCCTAGGTCAAATAATTAAAACTACTTTCTTTCTTTCTCCTGGAAAAGGTTTACCCATGTATCTTCAGCCCATACTTCAATTGTTTTTCTCTATAGAAGTGATGGTCCTTTTCACCACACTGTACTAGATTAGTAGCACAAGATTTGTAGTTATTAGGAAGATACTGCACTAAACTGATCTGGAATTGACTGAGCTTGCTTTTCCTGACTAATTTCTTAGCAGCTGGCCTAGTCCGTTTTTTTCTGAGTCACAACCTTGCATTACTTTATGTTTATCTCCCTTCCCCACCTTGAACCTGCATGCCTCCCTCCCAGTCCTGCTTAATTACAGAGGAATCAAAACACCTAATGTAGAAAGGCACCATCTTTTGACTTAGCTTTTCTGCCCTTGCTTCATAGGAATCCCCATGTGTACTCTCATATATCCTATCTCATTCCTTTTTAAGTAGTACTCTAATGGATCCTAATTTACTGCATGTCCCGTTCTAAAACCCCTGGCATAACTACGTTATTTTCCTACTTCTCAGTGAACTGCAGCTCCCCATTTTTAAAGAAAAATAAAGACAGAAAAGAAAAGACCTTCTTTTCTTTTAGAATGTAGCTTGTCTAATTGCCCTTAAATCTGGCTGTTTACCTTTCCCAGACACTGGATTGTTCTGGCTGATTGCATTTTTGTACTTTGCTCTGTCCCAGGTCCTGGGAACAGAACTGGCCCAAACTACCTCACCTGTTGGTACAATCTCAACTCCAAATCATGCACTCCATCCTATATCAGCCTGATTTCTGCCCAAGCCTATCTTTTCTCATCTCTCACTACTCCCCTACAAGACTTCTCCAAAGCTCAACCCAAGACCGACTAAAAATCTATAAATCCAAATCCAACACAGGGTGCAACTTATATAACTAACAACCATCTATTGCATGGAACAAACTCCCACTAGAAATAAGGACTCTGACTTACCCCAAACAATTTAAGCTAGCAACCAAAGACCACTTTAAAAAACACTGGTCCTACCATTGTACTCACCCTCCCTGATTATTACCTATCTTTTATAGTACAGTCAAACTAACTTACTAAAACTTACCATTAAGTACTTTTTCCTATGCTTCCTATGCAACCTCCAAAGCTTCTTCTATACTCTATTAATTCTCCTACTTACAATAACAAATCTCAAGACATTAGTCCCATTCTTGACTTTATTCTGGCCTCTGATCCTTGTAACTATACTGCATGAGAAACCCTTCCTGAATCCCTTAGTAATCACTGTCCTGCATATGGTGACTGACGTATTACTCACCATGCTAAACAACAACTATACAAACATACTTCTAATCTGTCAAAGTTTTACCCTGAATCATTTTAGTTGCTCTGAACTCAGTTAACTGGGATATTCTAAAAGCCTTGCCACCAGATGAAGCAGTAGAAATGCTCAATTCAACTTTTTGCATCCTAAACAGCCTTGTACCACTACAAAGGAAGAGAACAATAACTGAGTGTGCCCCTTGGCTTATTGTTAGAGGAGAAGTCTTATTCAACATAGACACAAGGCATGGAAAGAGTGGCAGGAATTTAAAACTCCACAAAACCTACTGCATTTGAAAGAACTTCATAACCCTACCCAAAGCAAGTCCACATTACTATTCTCATTTACAAGCTAACAATAGATGCAACGCAGACATTTCTGGCCATCCTTTAAACAAATTTTACACCCAGGAATTAAAAATGTCCTTAACCGTTTAACTTACTTCATTGACAGCATAGATGTTCTCACCAATGATTCCTTTCCTGACTTATGTCTCCCCATCTACAAAAACCCACATCCTCAACCTAAAACCTGCTATCACATCCTTCATTAAAAATTGTTATACAGACTTAAATCCTGCTCACCCTCTGCAGATAACCTTCCAATATGATACCTCAAACCTGCTGCTAACTCCACTGTGCATCCAGTCTCCATTCTTACAAACAAGTCAGTACAGGAATCCTGTATTCCTACAATCAGGAAAAAATGCCTTGTCATCCCTCTCCACAAAGGTGAAACTTCGACCAAAATATCTGGTTTAAAACCCATTGCCATCTTATTCCCCTCTGAAAAATATTGGAAAAAAATGTGTCCATAAACAACTACTCCAGCATCCCTGAAAAGAACAATCACTAACTTATACTAAACATGACAACTGCCCCCCTAACTTTTGTAGATAACATAAGTAAAGCCCGGGATAGAGGTGAACTCATGTCTTCCTTTATTCCTAGAGTTATCAAAAGCTTTCAACAATTTTATTTATTTATTTTTTTATTTATTGCATTTGTTTACTGGGAAAGTCCACTGTGCCTAAAAGAGTGCATTTTCAGTGGAGGCCTGGGGAGAAAAGCTTCTACAAGAAGAAAGATACAGAAAATATTAAACATTAATTAGTACTAAATAAGATACAGTGTAACACATACTGATTACAGTAATATATACAGAGTAGATACATAAAAGCAGGAATTTTGTTGGTTGCCAGATGAATTCATTCAGAGAGGTATAACTAGAGATATATTAGCAGTGTAGTTACCATATAAGGAGAAGGAGGAGGTTAGGTTATAGAGCAGGAAGAGTTGAGATGATGTTTCAGTATTTTATGAAGGTGGAGGTGCTGCCTGTATTTCTTATAGAAGGTGGAAGTGAGTTCCATAGTTTGGCGACGGTGAAGGAGTAGAGGAGTTGACCAGCAGGTAAGGTGGGCTTTTCTACTTTTAGAAGTAGATGATGTTCAGATCTTAGTTGCCTGCTGGGTTGGTATTTGACAAGTAGTGTCGAGGGAGCAGGACAGTCTGTAGGTCTTTAGATCAATTTGTGCACTGTAGTTAGTTGGGTGAATGAGAGCTGGTGGGGGGAGTTCCAGCCAGCCTAACTGTTTCAGTGAGTTACAGTGGTGGGATGAGAATTTGGCCTTGGTGGCAAATTTGCTATTCTGTTTTAACACATATCAGGTTTGAATTTTACAAAATTCTGGATATTCATGAGGAAAGGGGGCCATAAAGGAGAGAGGGTAATAAAAATATGGCTGCAAGGGTTTGTCTAGTGGAGGGGCTAAGAAAGTGTTGGTGCTTGTAGAGCATACTGAGTTTTTGGTGTGTTTTTTTTATGTTATTCTTTATGTGTAGGTCAAAGTTAAGATTTTCATCTATAATAATATGTAGTAGTTTAGTGTGTGGGACAACTTCTATAGTGGAATTTTCTTGGGCTTGTATACTGAAGAGGTTTTTTTTTTATCTAGGGTAGTGGTTTTCTTAGGGGTAAAAAGTGCTAATTTAGTTTTTTTCTAATTTAGGGCAAGATGATTGTTAAGCATCCAAGATTTAAGTACAGTTGAGGACCTTAAGGGTGATGTGTCTCATGGAAAACACCTACAACTTCCACAATGGGTATCACACAACCTAGTCTTCAGTCATTTAATAATTACTTGTCAGAATGATATCAGACAGTCAAATGGAATGTTACCCTTTCCCTGATCTACCTGTCTTTACAGGTGTACCAGAAGGTTCTATCATTGGTTCTCGTCTACTTAATATCTTTATAAACAATCTTAATACTTCTAAACAAAACTCATTCCTTTTATATAATGTAAATGATTCCACCCTGATTTGCCTGTCAGACAATCTAGATCATTTAGAAAAGATTACACAATATGCTTTTAACTCCCTTGAAAACTGGCTTTGTAATCAGCAACTTCATCTTAATCCAAAGAAAACCAGACTCCTTTTATGTTTTCCAAAATCTATTACTCATGAGAAAAATAACATCCATATATAATATGCTGATTGAAGTAGTGACCCATACAAAATTGCTAGAGGTTACAATAGATGATATCCTCAAATCCAACATTCAGGTACAAAGCAATATAAAAACAAAACTCTACAAAAGACTAGGAA
Source organism: Protopterus annectens (assembly GCF_019279795.1). Taxonomy (NCBI): domain Eukaryota; kingdom Metazoa; phylum Chordata; order Ceratodontiformes; family Protopteridae; genus Protopterus; species Protopterus annectens. The sequence goes on along the minus strand of NC_056727.1, from coordinate 868,531,298 downwards.
TGCTATATAGAGCAAATAAATTCCTTACTTTATCCACCAGAGTCACATTTACCACTACATACCTACTCCCCTCTCTATAATATGGTTCTCCCATCTTGACTAATCTCCAGGCTTACCCTACAGTTTAAACTCGAACACTGGTACAAGATAGTTAGATGTGAAGCTCATTCAAGTCACAGAATATAGCACTGTTCTGCACTAAAAACTCTAACTTGGTTAGAATTATCTCATCAACTAAATTATACCCAACTTCACTCAATACACAGAATTATATTTTAATCCACGTTCTGCCCAGCTAAGTAAAATTCTCCACCACTACCTCCCAAATTGTCACCTTTGATCTTTTAACAAAAATGTGAGCCTTACAAAAACTGCAGTTCAAGTCTATACTCACATTATGCAGCAAACGTTGGAAATACGATCCCTGTAGCAGTCAGTGCATTACATAAAATTCATTTAAATTGCAACTAAAAGAATTTATTTCTGACTCCTGGTTTTGCACTTGTTGCTCTCGTAACTAATAATTTCAGGTCCTTCTCCTCTGATACCTATAGGCATGCTATCTTTCCTATTCCTTGTTTTTATTTCTTTTACCGTTAATCTTGCATTTACTTGTTATTTCTCCTGCCTCTAATATCTACTACACGTATTACTACTAACAAATACTTTTTTCTTATTATCACCTTTCTTCCTGTCTTATTACACTTTTCTTTACCTTTTAATTGTAGATTTTCATGTTATTTTCTCTGTAATAGTAATTACAAAGATATCCATATATGAGTTTACTAGGCTATCGACCCGGAGGTCATTTCAATCCTAGCTGTTTCATCCCAAAATAATACTGTAGGTATGCTAGTCAATGCCCAGGATTGCATTTAGTAATGATCCCTGGTAAGAATTTATGGTGCCCCATCCACTCATCCAGGTTTCTCTTGGACAGAGTCATAGTATTGCTCTGTTTCACATGAATTGGTAGCCAATTCCAAAGATGTGGCAGTCACTGGGAGAGAAATCTATCCCCCCAGCATGTCCTAAGTCGCAGGCCATATTTAGGTCCCTGGAATGAGTAGCTCTCATCCCGTTTGATTTATAGATGTGCAGCACATTCATTAGGTTTAGGTCTGAGATTGCTCTGTAAGCATAAGTCTCCCCCAAGAAGTCTGTATGATACGGAGTATAGTAACAGGGACTTTAGTCAGTCTGTGTAAGGCATGGGCTGGAGCCCTTTGATCTCCTTTGTTAGAAACCTCTGAGGTCTCTCCAAATGCTGCAGGTGCTTTATACAGTATATGCTGAATGAGGAGTTATACTCAATTATGGGCAAACTAGGTGCAATTATTGAATCCCCAAATGATATCAGTATACTTGTCTCTCTATGAAAAAAATAAGTAAAACATTTGCCCCTGGGTTATTTATGCTGCAATTGCAGCTCCATATTTCCCTCATTATTAAATTGCATACATATGCTCAAGCAAACCATATTTGTTTCCCTTCCTGCTCACTTACTACTCTAATCAGTTTCATATGTACCTCAGTCTTCTTCACAGACAAGCATTTTAGATCCAGCTGTAGATATATAGTTCACTGAATATAGAAAACATAAAACAGAAAAGAGAGAGAAACGAAAAAAAATATATAAATAAAAAAACAAAAAAATGAAGTAAGAAGTCACACTTACAAAACTGGTACCACAAAGTTTTTATAGAAATAATTACCCAATTATATCTCTTCATGACTTAGTTGATTGTTTAGCCTTAAAGGACTACAACAAGAGGTAGAGCATGTTAAAATTGTACATCACAAAATAAAATAAAAATAAAAACTTTTACAAACATCTGTAACAACAGGATTGTGATTTTTTTCCATACTCTCAGGAAGTCCCAGGAAACTGAGGGATGAAAGAGCTAAGTATTTTACAATAAATTTTTCTTTGTGTGACTACTTACTTCATCTTTTGGTTACTTTATTTTGTTGATTGCTGGTCCAAAAATACAAACAAGTGCAGATTTAATATTATTATTATTATTATTATTATTATTATTATTATTATTATTATTATTCAAGCCATATCACCTGACCTGGCCCAGAGTACATTGCCCTATGATATGTTCTTTGTATGCATTTTTTCACACTGGACAAACTGATACTGAAGTTTCACTTAGTTTGTATGTCATTCTTCGGCATTAGAGGTTGTAATAACTTCATGATGTTAATATTGTTACAGGTAAATAAAGTGACAATATTAATATAATATTGCTGCAGTTAAATAACAATATTATCTTAATGTGGAGCTGAAAATGTAATATTATCCCAGTTGGACTTCCGATAAAATGTCAGATAAATAAATAAAGTCTAATGCAGTTGGGTATATCATCTGGGCAGAAGCACCCAGCTAACTTAAGTAGCATCCAGCCAGATTTTTTTTTAACAGCATATACCCCACTTAGTACTTTCACCTTACATTACCATAAACAGCCCCGCCCCCTTAGACTGCTGCTGCTGTTCTTACTAGCAGTTATTTTAATCTGTAACTGCGGCACTTTACTGTCATATGTCTGAGCCCTTTATCGCTCATTGTTAAATGATGTAGATGATATACTTCATCTGTCTGATGGTCCTAACAGTACATGCCCTAAGTTACACAAACAATCTACTCCACTTTCTACTTTAAAACATCTTTTCGTTCTGTTCCATATCTCATTCCTGTTATTCTGACATTTTCTCTTTTGGAACGACATTCTATATCAATTTATCTAGTAAGCCATCTACAGTACTTTACAGCATATTTATTTCTCCTGTTTTTTCTACACTATTTCTTGCATTTTTTCACATTTTTTTCTTTTGCAAAATATTCAACACTTTTAGTAGCATTAATGCTATTAGTACACTTTGTCCATACTTTTAGTCACAGGGCTTTCAGTCTGTCCACATTGCTCAGGATTAGGTCCAGGTTATCCTCCATGATTTCCTTCTTGTTTATAATATAATGGACCACCCTACTAAACTTCAACAAACTCCCAAGACCTGTATGTTTGTTTTCACATCAAATTAAGGAACTCTATGTGCTAAATCTACATTAAAAAAACAATAGGGATCACAGCTATGTGAATAACCAGCCATCACGCTTAGTGCATAGATCACATGACCTCCTCATGTGTGCCAAAATCTTGCTATTTTGCTTTCGATCAGTCACAGAAAAGCTCAAAACGTTTGATAAGCAGCATAGTTTGAACGACTTGACCCATAAGTGTAAATTTTGTACGGGTGTGTGTGTGTGTGTGTGTGTGTGTGTGTGTGTGTGTGTGTGTGTGTGTGTATATGAAAGAGAGAGATAAAGAGACACTATGTCTGTGTGGGCATGTATATATATATATATATATATATACACACACACACACACACACACACACACACACACACACACACACACACACACACACACATATATATAAATTCCTTTTTCCCCACTGTAGTGTGACCTCGGAGTGGAATATTAAAGTAGGAGGGTGGGGGGGTGCAGGAGGGCTTGCCCCCCTGCATTCAAGATTTTGTGTTTTTTTTTTTTTTTACATACTTTAACGAAAGCACTTTTTTGATGAAACCGCTTTCGTTAAAGTGTGTTTGGTGGTAATGGATTCGGGCTTTTGAACTTTTGTTCAAAAGTCCTAGATCCATATATATATATAAAGTTCTAGATCCATATATATATATATATATATATATATATATATATATATATATACACACACACACATGCATATGCATATGTAATGAGTGTGTATGTAAGTTGTCCTAACTTGCATTAGATGGAATTGAAAAACTCTGACAAAAAGTGAACAATCTGAAAAGATGAACAACACAATGTGCATGCCCAGAGACGTAACACTTGTGTCCCCCTACATCTCCTGATACTTAAATATGCTCTATGGTCACTTAATGACAAGGAAGGGGAATAATCCCTCCCACACTGCAGAAACAATCTTGTTGTTTTGGCAGTCATTTGTGGTCAGTAAAGAAGCTGTCATTCTTATGTCTAATTATTAAACTGATATAAACCTGTGTGTATGCGTGTATCTCTCTTCCTCTCTCTCTCTAGATATATATATATATATATATATATATATATATATATATATATATATATATAAACTTCAACAAAAAATCCAAACTCCAAATAAAACAAGGCTCAGGTACACAACCACGCCAACTAGTATTGTTCTTCCTTAACGCAAGGTAAATTTATTTGTCCACAAAATATTCAAAGCGTTTTCGCCAGTCTGAATAGGCCAGCTTCCTCAGAGAAATAAAATGTTTTAAAATTTAGCGCTCTTTATACACATAAAATCTCGTTTGTAAAAGGTGCACATCACTTCCTGAAAGTGTGTTGTAAACCATCCCACACTTCCTGTTATTTTATATACATTGATACAAAAGTCTACACACCACGCCACTTACACAACGACCCTAATAAACACACATAGTGTATAGTGTCATCCGACCATTGGAATAGTTTAAAAAGAATAAAACTTTAAAAGTATTAGTCTAAAATTTGCTACATACAACTAGTGTTATAGATCGCTAACTAGACGTGCCTCTTCCAGTTAAAGGCACAGTCCGTTATTTACCAATTGAGGCTGTCAAAATCATTGGTTTGGAATATAAAACTGTTGAATAAATTTCACTCTTGACTTGTTTAATCATACAAGATGTGTTTTATCATAAGAGATATGAAAATATATATATAACTATCCTAAACTCCAAGTAATGAAGTGCGTATTGTTGTTAGTCCCTTACGCTCGTTCTAATTCTATGTGGGGCTAATGAAAAATGTATAAAATTCTTATATATTTCATGCCCTCTATTTTTTGTCGTGAAAGGATTAACCAATTCATGACATCTAGACTTAACAAAGAATTCTATGAGTGCAGTAAGTCAACGGTCCTTCACCTCAATGTGTGCATAAATATATCTGCCTGGCATCCTTATGGAAAAGTAAATAATTGACTAGTTGAGTCCAGCTTTTAGTACGCCCAAGATCCTGAAACAGAATTCTATGAGTGCAGTAAGTCAGTGGTCCTTCACTTCCATGTATACATAAATATATCTGCCTGGCATCCTTATGGAAAAGTAAATAATTGACTAGTTGAGTCAAGCTTTTAGTACCCCCAAGACCCTGTAACACTGATCCATGACCTTAAGACCTATTGTTTCTAAAGGTATGAAGGGGTATATTCGTAATCAAACCCTATATAGATCGCAAATACTCTTATACCCCTAGTTATCCCATAGTAGTGTCACTAAAATCCGTATTATATATGGAGATAACAAAAGTTGTAGAACTAGGCTATCGCTAACTATCCCTATGATAACCGTTGTATTAACTGTTGTTGGGTTATCTAAGGTAGCTTTTCAATTTAAGAAGGCAGGCAATATTGCAATTATCATTTAACCCCGGGGAGTTGAAGGCATCCAATTTAATTTGCCATTCCAACTCCCTGGTTTCAAGCCTAATTGATGTAGGTCCTCCTCTGATACTCTGAGGGATATGATCAATAGCCATAAAATAAAATTTGTGTCCTATGTATTGATCTAAGTGCTTTGCTAAAGCATTATCCATATTTTGTTTTCTTATGGCGCATATGTTGGTAGATTCTCTCCCGAACTTTCTATCTGTTTTCCAACATAGTACGCCGGGCAGCTATCGCAAATAGCCAGGTAGACAATAGACTTTGTTTCACAATTGATTTTTTGTCTTATTAGATATTTCTTTCCTCTAATTTGGAAGGAACTCCCTGTTTTGACACAGCTGCACCAGTTACATCGTCCACAAATGAATGTTCCTTTTTGTCTGGTAAAGGACTCTTCACTATAATTTCCTTCTAATAAGGTTTTCAAATTTCTTCCCTTCCTATACACTACAATTGGTTTTGTACCCAATTTTTCTAGTAAGAATCTATTACTAGAGATGAGCGTAATTTTTGTAAAGAATGGAATTAATTTCCTTAGATTCCATATTATATGTTGTGATAAAACTACGGGAATAGTTCCGTGTCTCTTCTTGAGTATTTTTTGAGGTAGGTTCCAATGCTATATAGTCAACCACAAGGGTGTGTATGGACTCACTTTCACATCCACTTGTTCTGGTGTTTAATAAGGGTATATAGAAGCCATTTTCTCTCTTGTTCCTCACCTCCATTATCAGTTCATTGATAAGTACTTCTGGATAATCCCTATTTTTAAACATGTCACTAAAGTTGGCATTCAATGTGGAAATTATTCTCAGTACTACACATTTTGCTGCTCTAATCAGTTGTCCTTTTTATAATAGGCGTTTTTGTTTGTACGGATGTTGGCTAGAGTAATGGAGGAATGAGTTACAATAAGTTGGTTTCCTATGTATTAAGGATACCAATAACCCGTCTTCTAAATTCCTTTCCAATTTCGTCCAAATAATCTATTGAGGTCGTAGAAAATTTGTATGTGAAGTTGAAAAATTCTGTGGTGTTGTTCATGTATTCGACGAGTTTGGAAGCTTCATTCTCCGAACCCTTAAACATTATAAAAATGTCCAGGAATCTTGTGTAATAAATCATCTGTGATTTGTGGTTTTCATTACCAAACATGAAGTGTTTTTCCCAGTAAGCTACAAAGATGTTGGCTACCGAGGGTCCACATGGTGACCCCATTGCAATCCCTTGTTTTTGCAAATAATATTTTTTGTCAAACATAAAAAAATTGGATGTGAGTATTATATCCAATAGGTCCGTGACAGTGTCTATTTCATTTCTCGGAACCTCTAAGCTGTTCAAAAAGGATCCTGTCCACTCTATGGCTTCCAAATGAGGAATAGATGTATAGAGATCCACGTCTATAGTGAGAAAATTACATAGTGGATCAAAAGGAAGCTCATTGATGGCTGACAAAAAGGACCATGAATCTTTGCATATATAAGGGACCTTTTTTATATATTTGGAAAGAATTGCGTCCACTAGACATGCACATGGATATGTCATAGAAGATCTAGCATCTATGAGAGCTCTCATGGGTGGGTGGTGAAGATTCTTATGGATCTTTGGAATTCCGAAAATGGCAGGTGTCTTCGGTGTAGTGATATCTATGTATTGGTAGGTGTCATTATCAATTTTTCCTGCCAAAAATAAATCTCGGAAGTAGCCCCTATTTCTAGAATAAGCCATATTCATCTCGTTAACTGAAGAGGGTGTAGGCTGGACCATCCACAACACAGGACATTCTGTTTAGATAATCACTGTTGTCAAAGATAACCAAGCCCCCACCCTTGTCAGGCTTGAAGACTCTCACCGGTAAATGACATAATTCATTAAGCAACATTTTTTGTGCCTTAGAAATATTGTGTTTGTTGTTCCTGGACTGGCTGTTAATATTGGAATCTAAATGTCTAAGGTCAAATTCACATACCCGTTCAAAAATACTCAAGTCAGGGTGTATTGGTGGATTAAATACACTGGACAATTTTAGTTTACTACCTTCCTGATATACAGGAGTTGAAAACAGTAGGCCCAAATTCAATTTCCGTGTAAAACATTTTAAATCTAATATAGTCTCTGTTAGATTGAAATGGTTACTTGGTACAAAGGTATTTCCTAGGGCCAATAAGTCTACGAGTTCTTGTTCGATAGTGAAACTGGAGAAATTGTAGATCTTAAAATCCCCTTTAGTATTCACTAGTATATTCATACTAGTGTCCTGTTCTATGTCCAGGTGGTTGTTATCATTCAGACTCGATTGTTGTTCCATCGTCCATTCCTGTAGTTCTTCTGGTGTTGGTTGTTCCGTTTCCTAAAAAGTAATGGGTTGGTTTTGGTTTGTCGGCCCTCCCGGAATCCTTGGCCGTTGTTGTTGTTATAATTGCTGGCCTTAATTCTATTGCTACGTCGAGGACCCTCAGGAATATCCAATTCACGTTCTTCCTGAATGGCATCCATTCCTGAGTCCTTGTGGCCCTTGGTCATGTCCCTCAGCTTGATGTGGTGAAGTAGTAGGAATGGCCCCATGTTGTACATAGTCTATGGTAAGTTTTACATAGGCCTTGTTTTGCTGGTAAGCTGTTCTGTCTCTAGTCAATTTTTTACCCTTATTGACTTTAAGTTTAGCCATCAATCGTCAATGCTGTTAAATATACGTGTATAATCGTATTTGTATCTAACAAAATCAATGTCTAATTTAATCAAATTGTCCAAATCCTTTATCTCAGCTGTCAGTAAAGAGATATGGGCGTGTAATGTTTAATCATTAGCCCCAATAGTTGTAGGCCTTGTTGATCAAATAGATCTCGTAGTTCTTTTAGAAAAGAATCTTCAGCTAGAAGGCCAGTTGGAGCAAAGGAACTGCGCAGTCCCTTTGGGACAATTTTTTCTTTTAGACATTGATTAAAATAACATATTTCCAACTGCAGCTTCCTTAATTTCAATAGTTTCTGATCAAAAAGTTTAAGTCTACTTACTAAATTGTCCATGGAATTCGCCGTATTCACTTCCTGTAGTGCCGGTAGTTCCTGTGAACCTTGTGATGAAAAAACAAATGAATCCAAATCTGTAATCCATTCTCCTAAAGTCGGAACCCCAATAAGCACACTTATTGGGGTTCCGACTTTAGGAGAATGGATTACAGATTTGGATTCATTTGTTTTTTCATCACAAGGTTCACAGGAACTACCGGCACTACAGGAAGTGAATACGGCGAATTCCATGGACAATTTAGTAAGTAGACTTAAACTTTTTGATCAGAAACTATTGAAATTAAGGAAGCTGCAGTTGGAAATATGTTATTTTAATCAATGTCTAAAAGAAAAAATTGTCCCAAAGGGACTGCGCAGTTCCTTTGCTCCAACTGGCCTTCTAGCTGAAGATTCTTTTCTAAAAGAACTACGAGATCTATTTGATCAACAAGGCCTACAACTATTGGGGCTAATGATTAAACATTACACGGCCCATATCTCTTTACTGACAGCTGAGATAAAGGATTTGGACAATTTGATTAAATTAGACATTGATTTTGTTAGATACAAATACGATTATACACGTATATTTAACAGCATTGACGCATTGATGGCTAAACTTAAAGTCAATAAGGGTAAAAAATTGACTAGAGACAGAACAGCTTACCAGCAAAACAAGGCCTATGTAAAACTTACCATAGACTATGTACAACATGGGGCCATTCCTACTACTTCATCACATCAACCTGATGGACATGACCAAGGGCCACAAGGGGACTCAGGAATGGATGCCATTCAGGAAGAACGTGAATTGGATATTCCTGAGGGTCCTCGACGTAGCAATAGAATTAAGGCCAGCAATTATAACAACAACAACGGCCAAGGATTCCGGGGGGAGGGCCGACAAAACCAAAACCAACCCATTACTTTTTTAGGGAAACGGAACAACCAACACCAGAAGAACTACAGGAATGGACGATGGAACAACAATCGAGTCTGAATGATAACAACCACCTGGACATAGAACAGGACACTAGTATGAATATACTAGTGAATACTAAAGGGGATTTTAAGATCTACAATTTCTCCAGTTTCACTATCGAACAAGAACTCGTAGACTTATTGGCCCTAGGAAATACCTTTGTACCAAGTAACCATTTCAATCTAACAGAGACTATATTAGATTTAAAATGTTTTACACGGAAATTGAATTTGGGCCTACTGTTTTCAACTCCTGTATATCAGGAAGGTAGTAAACTAAAATTGTCCAGTGTATTTAATCCACCAATACACCCTGACTTGAGTATTTTTGAACGGGTATGTGAATTTGACCTTAGACATTTAGATTCCAATATTAACAGCCAGTCCAGGAACAACAAACACAATATTTCTAAGGCACAAAAAATGTTGCTTAATGAATTATGTCATTTACCGGTGAGAGTCTTCAAGCCTGACAAGGGTGGGGGCTTGGTTATCTTTGACAACAGTGATTATCTAAACAGAATGTCCTGTGTTGTGGATGGTCCAGCCTACACACCCTCTTCAGTTAACGAGATGAATATGGCTTATTCTAGAAATAGGGGCTACTTCCGAGATTTATTTTTGGCAGGAAAAATTGATAATGACACCTACCAATACATAGATATCACTACACCGAAGACACCTGCCATTTTCGGAATTCCAAAGATCCATAAGAATCTTCACCACCCACCCATGAGAGCTCTCATAGATGCTAGATCTTCTATGACATATCCATGTGCATGTCTAGTGGACGCAATTCTTTCCAAATATATAAAAAAGGTCCCTTATATATGCAAAGATTCATGGTCCTTTTTGTCAGCCATCAATGAGCTTCCTTTTGATCCACTATGTAATTTTCTCACTATAGACGTAGTGGATCTCTATACATCTATTCCTCATTTGGAAGCCATAGAGTGGACAGGATCCTTTTTGAACAGCTTAGAGGTTCCGAGAAATGAAATAGACACTGTCACGGACCTATTGGATATAATACTCACATCCAATTTTTTTATGTTTGACAAAAAATATTATTTGCAAAAACAAGGGATTGCAATGGGGTCACCATGTGGACCCTCGGTAGCCAACATCTTTGTAGCTTACTGGGAAAAACACTTCATGTTTGGTAATGAAAACCACAAATCACAGATGATTTATTACACAAGATTCCTGGACGACATTTTTATAATGTTTAAGGGTTCGGAGAATGAAGCTTCCAAACTCGTCGAATACATGAACAACACCACAGAATTTTTCAACTTCACATACAAATTTTCTACGACCTCAATAGATTATTTGGACGTAAAATTGGAAAGGAATTTAGAAGACGGGTTATTGGTATCCTCAATACATAGGAAACCAACTTATTGCAACTCATTCCTCCATTACTCTAGCCAACATCCGCACAAACAAAAACGCTCTATTATAAAAGGACAACTGATTAGAGCAGCAAAAATGTGTAGTACTGAGAATAATTTCCACATTGAATGCCAACTTCTTAGCGACATGTTTAAAAATAGGGATTATCCAGAAGTACTTATCAATGAACTGATAATGGAGGTGAGGAACAAGAGAGAAAATGGCTTCTATATACCCTTATTAAACACCAGAACAAGTGGATGTGAAAGTGAGTCCATACACACCCTTGTGGTTGACTATATAGCATTGGAACCTACCTCAAAAAATACTCAAGAAGAGACACGGAACTATTCCCGTAGTTTTATCACAACATATAATATGGAATCTAAGGAAATTAATTCCATTCTTTACAAAAATTGGGCGTTCATCTCTAGTAATAGATTCTTACTAGAAAAATTGGGTACAAAACCAATTGTAGTGTATAGGAAGGGAAGAAATTTGAAAACCTTATTAGAAGGAAATTATAGTGAAGAGTCCTTTACCAGACAAAAAGGAACATTCATTTGTGGACGATGTAACTGGTGCAGCTGTGTCAAAACAGGGAGTTCCTTCCAAATTAGAGGAAAGAAATATCTAATAAGACAAAAAATCAATTGTGAAACAAAGTCTATTGTCTACCTGGCTATTTGCGATAGCTGCCCGGCGTACTATGTTGGAAAAACAGATAGAAAGTTCCGGGAGAGAATCTACCAACATATGTACGCCATAAGAAAACAAAATATGGATAATGCTTTAGCAAAGCACTTAGATCAATACATAGGACACAAATTTTATTTTATGGCTATTGATCATATCCCTCAGAGTATCAGAGGAGGACCTACATCAATTAGGCTTGAAACCAGGGAGTTGGAATGGCAAATTAAATTGGATGCCTTCAACTCCCCGGGGTTAAATGATAATTGCAATATTGCCTGCCTTCTTAAATTGAAAAGCTACCTTAGATAACCCAACAACAGTTAATACAACGGTTATCATAGGGATAGTTAGCGATAGCCTAGTTCTACAACTTTTGTTATCTCCATATATAATACGGATTTTAGTGACACTACTATGGGATAACTAGGGTATAAGAGTATTTGCGATCTATATAGGGTTTGATTACGAATATACCCCTTCATACCTTTAGAAACAATAGGTCTTAAGGTCATGGATCAGTGTTACAGGGTCTTGGGGGTACTAAAAGCTTGACTCAACTAGTCAATTATTTACTTTTCCATAAGGATGCCAGGCAGATATATTTATGTATACATGGAAGTGAAGGACCACTGACTTACTGCACTCATAGAATTCTGTTTCAGGATCTTGGGCGTACTAAAAGCTGGACTCAACTAGTCAATTATTTACTTTTCCATAAGGATGCCAGGCAGATATATTTATGCACACATTGAGGTGAAGGACCGTTGACTTACTGCACTCATAGAATTCTTTGTTAAGTCTAGATGTCATGAATTGGTTAATCCTTTCACGACAAAAAATAGAGGGCATGAAATATATAAGAATTTTATACATTTTTCATTAGCCCCACATAGAATTAGAACGAGCGTAAGGGACTAACAACAATACGCACTTCATTACTTGGAGTTTAGGATAGTTATATATATATTTTCATATCTCTTATGATAAAACACATCTTGTATGATTAAACAAGTCAAGAGTGAAATTTATTCAACAGTTTTATATTCCAAACCAATGATTTTGACAGCCTCAATTGGTAAATAACGGACTGTGCCTTTAACTGGAAGAGGCACGCCTAGTTAGCGATCTATAACACTAGTTGTATGTAGCAAATTTTAGACTAATACTTTTAAAGTTTTATTCTTTTTAAACTATTCCAATGGTCGGATGACACTATACACTATGTGTGTTTATTAGGGTCGTTGTGTAAGTGGCGTGGTGTGTAGACTTTTGTATCAATGTATATAAAATAACAGGAAGTGTGGGATGGTTTACAACACACTTTCAGGAAGTGATGTGCACCTTTTACAAACGAGATTTTATGTGTATAAAGAGCGCTAAATTTTAAAACATTTTATTTCTCTGAGGAAGCTGGCCTATTCAGACTGGCGAAAACGCTTTGAATATTTTGTGGACAAATAAATTTACCTTGCGTTAAGGAAGAACAATACTAGTTGGCGTGGTTGTGTACCTGAGCCTTGTTTTATTTATATATATATATATATATGTATATAGATATATATATATATATATATATATATATATATATACATATACATACACTGGATATAAAATGTGTACACACCCTATTAAAATGCCAGGTTTTTGTGATATAAAAAATGAGAACACAATAAATCATTTCAATGTGACCTATAACCTGTACAATTCAATTGAAAAACAAACAAATCTGTAAGGGGAAAATATGAAAAATATAAAACGTACAACACGCTGGTTGCATAAGTGTGCACACCCTTAAACTAATACTTTGTTGAAACAGCTTTTGATTTAATTACGGCATTCAGTCTTCTTGGGTACACACCTAACATCAATTAAAGAGACTCTGATTAACCCCGAATAAAGTTCAGCTGTCCTAGTAGGATTTTCCTGACATTTACTCATTTGCCTGCTACAGCAAAAGCCATGGTTGGCAGAAAGCTTACAAAGCAAGTTATTTTTGAAAGGTATCAGTCAAGGAAAGGGTACAAAAAATATCCACAACATTGGATATACCATGGTACACAGTGAAGACAGTCATCAAAAAGTGGAGAAAATATGGGCCAACAGTGATGTTGCAAAGAACTGGATGTCCCTCCAAAATTGATGAAAATACAAGACGAACACTGGCCAGAGAGGCTGCCAAGAGACCTACAGCAAAACTGAAGGAGCTGCAGGAATTTCTGACAAGTACTGGTTGTATACTACATGTGACAACAATCTCCTGTATTCTCCATTTGTCTGGACTATGGGGTAGGGTTTCAAGATGAAAACCTTTTCTTACACAGAAAAACACCCAGGCCCAGCTAAAATTTGCAAAACAATACATCAAGTCTCCCAAAAGCATGTGGGAAAATGTGTTATGGTCTGATGACACCAAGGTTAAACTTTTTGGTCACAATTCCAAAAGATACGTTTGGCGCAAAAACAACACTTTGCATCACTAAAAGAACACTGTCCCCACAGTGAAGCATGGTGGTGGCAGTATCATGCTTTGAGGTTGCTTTTCTTCAGCTAAAACTGGGGCTTTAGTCAAGGTGGAGGGAGTTATGAACATTTCCAAATACCAGTCACTTTTGGTACAAAACCTTCAAGCATCTGCTAGAAAGCTGAAGATGAAGTGGAATTTTACCTTTCAACACGACAATGACCTCAAGCATACATCCAAATCAACAAAAGAATGGCTTCATCAGAAGAAAATTAATGTTTTGGAATGACCCAGCCAGAGCCCAGACCAAGAGCCAATATACAAATCTGTGGGGTGACCTGCAGAGGGCTGTGCACAAGAGATGCCCTCGTAATCTGACAAATTTGGAATGCATTTCCAAGGAAGAGTGGGCAAATATTGTCAAGTCAAGATGTGCCATGCTGATAGACTCCTATCCAAGAAGACTGAATGCTGTAGTTAAATCAAAAGGTGCTTCAACAAAGTATTAGTTTAAGGGTGTGCACACTTATGTAACCAGCTTATTGTACATTTTTTTATTTTTTATATTTTTTCCTCTAACAGATTTCTTTGTTTTTTCACTTCAATTGTACAGGTTATAGTTCACATTAAACGTGGGAAAAGTTTTGAAATGATTTATTGTGGTCTCATTTGTTTATATCACAAAAATCTGCCATTTTAACAAGGGTGTGTACACTTTTTATATCCACTGTGTATGTATGTATGTATGTATGTATATATATACATACATATATACACATATATATATATATATATATATATATATATATATATATAGATATATATATATATATACACATAGATATAAAACACTGGTGTGTTCTTAAGGGATCATCTGCACATATCAAATGGGCCTCAGTTACAGGAGGTTTAGTATATTGCACAGCAACAATGCTAGCATGGCTGGGTCTTTCTTGTAGCTTTACTGAATGGTTTGTCTGTGTGACTATTCTAACCTTTGGTTTGGATGTTATTTAGGATGTTGTACAGGTATCATAATGTTTATGGACATCATGTGGTATCAGAGGAAGGTCTGTATTCATGCTAGTTTACAAATTCTGAGAGCATGGCTTGAAGATTCAGAAAGAACCCTAGCATTAAGGGCTTTGGTAAAAAAGATCTGTTTCCATGATGCAGTATTTTTTAGTTCAGAGACATCTTAGCCATAATAAGAAAGACCTCCACTAACTTACATATTTCTGAAACAGTGTTAACTACTTTGAGTTCTAATTAATGTTTCCTGTGATAATTTACAATGGTGATGGATGTTTCCTTTTACTAGAGGAACGCAACACCACTCACACTTCCATACACAGTAATACACACGCACACACACACGCACACACACACACACACACACACACACACACATCTCATATATATCCCTATGTTGCCAGAATGTTCCCACTGTCTACTTTTTACCACCTTCATAAATCACAGATGATTATAGTCAGCCATTAGTTCCTGCCATTAGAGATTCATACTTCATATCCATCAGTAAATGAATGCTGTTGCCAAAGCTGTTATTCTAGTGACCTTCTAAGTTTATATGAGGAATAATTAAAATCCATCCCTGATTATGGGTTTTTGTCCCTGTATTAATTTTGTGTCTGTTTAGATTTCTTTTGCTCTGAGGTTGAGAGGAATACATATATGAGCCCTGTCCCTCTCCTTTTTAAATCATGAACTTCTGCTACCATTAAATCATGCCTGAAATCCTCATTATATGGTTAACAATATTTTGTTGCAGTAATGAATCAGGTAATGCAATGTGCTAATGCTGACATTGCTTGTGGCAAGGCTGCATGGTTCAAAGTATTTTTCACTTCCTTT
This sequence comes from Protopterus annectens, assembly GCF_019279795.1. Taxonomy (NCBI): domain Eukaryota; kingdom Metazoa; phylum Chordata; order Ceratodontiformes; family Protopteridae; genus Protopterus; species Protopterus annectens. The sequence continues at coordinate 868,515,417 of NC_056727.1, read as the reverse complement.
GTAATTTTTTCACAACTCTAAAAGTACTTATCTCCATGAAATTCCTGGTGTTTAGTGTTGGTGCAGTGGACTAATATCTGTGGGATGCCTTTAAGTCATGCTATTTATAATATCCCTCATATCTAGTTGTTCTCCCATTAATAAAGTGCCATTAAGACAATTAAGACATAATGATTTAAGAGTATCCCTCTTGTCTACTGCTACTGTTTCCTCTGACTTTTTGCAAGTGTCCTTAAGGCATATTGTTAAAGTGTTCTCCCTGATGGCTAGTGTTCCTTCTGACCTTAAATGTCATCAAGGCCAGATTTTTCAGAGATCTCTCTGGTGGCTACACACAATCTGTCAGTTATCCGTGATGGTTAGAGTTGCCCTGCCAACAATGTTGCAGGATTTGCTTGTTACTCTAGAGGAGTGTGTAGGTATGACAGCACCCATCCCCACAAAACACACACATTAACACTCACAGACTCATTTCTCCACACACACACACACACACACACACACACACACACACACACACAGACACACAGACACACGCACACACACACAAATACATACAGACACACAGACACACGCACACACACACAAATACATACAGACACACACACGCGCGCACACACACACACACACACACCAAAACTGTGCACCACACTAACCCTCCTATTGTTACCTCTCAGGCAGATGCAGACACACACACACACACATATCCCTCACCTCCATCTCACACTCAGACACGTTTCCCCACATGCGCACACACACACACACACACCCCTCACCACCATCTCACACTCAGACACATTTCCCCAGACGCGCGTGCACACACACACACACACACACACACACACACACACACACACACACACCTAAACTGTGCACCACACTAACCCTCCTACTGTGACCTCTCAGGCAGATGCAGACACACACACACATGCACACACACACCTAAACTGTGCACCACACTAACTCTCCTACTGTGACCTCTCAGGCAGATGTAGACACACACACACAACACTACCTGTCCTCTAAACGCTTGTCATTTACGTCTACCACAATGGATGAACACAAGCTTTTTACCATGATCATTCATTAACATGAGGCCATGTTAATTTACTGTACTTAATCAAGAGATTCTCTGTATCACTAAGCTGCATGAATGTCTTACTGCAGGCAGTTCTGGCTGAGGGGATCTCATGGCTAATTAGCATATGCCTGCTCTCAATCTCGGTCATTAGCATCTAGCAGTGGCGCTGCACTTCTTTGTGCAAAAGCACTTTAATAGGGCTTTCTCTGAACACAAAAACCTTACCGTGAGATGTATCTATATCAGTGAAGAGGACAGTGTGCACTTTTACTAACATTACTTCTCGGGTCCTTTGATCCCCTGTCTGTCTCAATAGTAAGATTTTGTCATGATGATAATATATTCTAGAGGGTCAGACCTCTCAATTGTCCCTATTTTGGAAGAACAGTCTTACTTTCAGGCCCGGTTTACCTCTATGCATGATGTACTTATTTTTGGAATCATATCCGTATTTTCAAACTTGATTTACCGCTTCGCATAATTTTCTGAACCCCTCCCCCCATCACATATGATTTTTGAAACTAAAACACAGAAAACCACATTGCCTGACTGACATACTAGCAATGCCAGTAATTTAATGAAAGAGGACACATATCCTGCCTCTTCCTTTATCAGAAGCAGATATAAATGACCTTGTGAGGTAGACTTTTTCAATGTAGTTCATTGAAGTCTACAGATTTTACATCAGTTTTTGATAATCTTCTTATATGCTTCTATCATTTTTGTCACTGTCACTTTTATTAACGTTCCTACTGGATAATGAGTTCTGTACTATTTGATGTTCAAATTTTATGTAATTAGATGCCCATAATTCTCACTGGATATACCAACTTTTCAAGGGCCTTTGTTCCTATTTTGTCTCTAGGTTGACAGGTATGTAGAGGATCTGGGCCTGGTGCCTTGTTTTATAAATTTTTATATGATGTTAAGACTGTTGCTAGTACACTTGATATATTTCACACATCACTAAAATTTCAGAATTACTTAAGCATTTATTAATTTCATAACAAGAAACTGAATGAAAATAGCAGTGTTGTGTTGCAGATGGATATAAGGTCTAATATATTCATCATAGCACTTGTAAGTTGTGCATTTGTAAGTCACTGTGAATCACAAAAAGTAAATTGACCAGAATTTTCTGTAACTGCTTCTTAAATTGTATGAATTACATTTTGCTAGCATTTCAGGTGATATTAATTACGAAATAGCATTAGGTTGGTAATTTCATACTGTTTTTATGTTTTACCAGATATTTGAAACATGTTGCTGTCAATAAACATATACACAAAATGTATTTCTAATTAGGTTTACATAAAACATCAGTCAAGTAAGACAGTCTCTATATAAGAGTGCAAAGCTAGGTACCTTCCAAAAAATCATGACTGTCAGAGAGGAAACAAGTGAAATGAAAAAAATAAATATAACTGAATTAAAGAAATATACACTATGTGCTAGTGGGCTGCACTTCTCATACTCATAACCAATTATAGATACCATAAAAACTGTTGGATTATATTGGGGGGGGTCACATAATTGGTTGCTGTGAGTGGTAATGCAGTGGCTGCAGAAATTAGCATAAAAATAACCAATTTGCTATTTATGTGCAAATCATAGCTACTCACCTCCTTTTCAGTATTTTTGTCAGCAGCTTGTTTTATTTTATTTTTATTTTTATTTTGCTTTTGTTTACCTGGTTTGTTTGGCAATGCTTAGTCAAAAACCTCTTTTTATTGGAGGTTTGGCAAGAAAATCTCAAGCACTATTTCAGACATTTTAAAACTGACATTCATGACATTCGGTAACATACATGACTGCGGTGGTGGTGCTGCGGTAGAGTTGTCGCCTCATAGCAAGACGTTGTCCCGTTCGATTCTCAGCTAGAGCGTCTTCTGTGTGGAGGCATATGTGAATGGGGCGTGCCTTCGTTGAAGGTTGTGTGTCAGGGCTGGTAACCCGGTACGTAAAAATCCACTACCAATCATTAGCGGACCGGAGTTCCGCTGTGGCGACCCCTAACCGGGAAAAGCCAAAAGACACAAACAAACAAAAAACATGAACAGATATTAAGTAATATACATTAACAATTCCACATTCCTTTGCTAACTAGATTAAATTCATATGAAATAAACTCAAGTATTATAGTATAAAAGATACTTATGCATTAATAGATGTTGAATATTGAACAGATGAAAAGGTGTGCAAATGTGTTTGTCAAATCAATAATAGATCACGCCATAAGTTGTTAGAAATTCAAAGAAATGGAGATGATGGAAGGAACTAGGTAGGGGTACAAAATGTTAGCAATGTAGTTAAGAGGTGAGGTAAAAAGCAAGTTCATAGATCATTTTATAGGCTGAGCAGTGTCACAGTGCTATGTATATGGCTGGGAGATGCTTGTAAAATTGTTCATATATTGGCGAAAACTGGTCGTGGGGCATAGGATTCTGAATGAAGATAAACGCTTTAATGACATGGCAAGCTGAAGGTAACAGTGACATTTATCCCAAAGCTATATGGGAACACATCTTTTGATTTGATAGGTGAAGTTTTAGTTGTGTGCTTAATGGGTTTGCATTATGAATGGATTTCAGTGTAGTGGGATGTGATTCCATACATTTGCTACACTATTTGAATGTAGATAGTCCTCTTTAGTATTAGATGATTTGGATATAGTAATTATTAAAATTCTACTGGGAGAGCAGTGTTGTATTAAGCTGTTAAGGGCTAAGCGATTTCCTGGCTCATAAAGAAGTCTGTGTATTGTAGTTAGCTGAAAAATAACCAGGTGATGTGGTCATTTTAACCAGTTTAATTCACTGTGAGCTAGGCAGTGGTGTCTTCTGTTATAGTTTACTGCAAATTTGGCTATTTTATTATAACATTGCTAGAGTTTGAACAGTTGTGAGACTTGAAAGTTGGTGAAAATTGGGACAGCTTAGAAGAAAGATGACAGCAGAAAGGTAGACGATATACATCTTCTGGCTATGTTAGGGAGGTAGAATTTTAGTCTGTATAATAGACCTAGTTTCAATGAGTTTTTTAACCATGTATAATGCATGGTGTTTGAATGTTGAGTGATCATCTGTGATGACACCCGATAATTTTACGTGGTATATGTATTCTGTGATGGGGTTGTTGATAGAGACAACAGTGAATAATGTTGTTTTGGGGTAAAGAGTAGTATTTTTTTTCTTCTTTTAGAGTTTAGAAATTGTAGCTATGACTTATTTTGCCATGTTCCTGTGATAAGAAGGATTGTTGCATAATTTCTTACAGTTTAGAGAGAGACTTAGCAGATCAGTTTAGGATCAAGTCATTAGCGATCTGAAATAGAGTACCATTTTTTATAGCAGTGTAGAGGACATTGATGAATATCTTGAAAAGTATGGAACCTAGTATAGATCTTTACTTACAGTCAGGAAGATGGAGAAATCATTTTTCCATTTTACCTGTTGTGCTATGTTTGAGGGGTAGCTATGGGACCACTGCAGTGAAGCATTGATGAGCCCTACGAATGGGAATTTATGTGACAGTTTCTAGTGAGATAGTCTAGGACGATGGTGGAGACTAAGCTTTTGGCATTTCTATAGAAGTTAATACTATTAAAATTAAGCAAAGCAGTAGTTGGGTTGTGATGAGGTTGGAAGTCATGCATGCTGGGTTGAAGACAGAAACTGGTTATCTATTAGATACTTGAGAAGTTGCATATGAATACATATATTTTTGGTCGGAGAGATAAAAATGGCAATTGGTCTATATTTTAAAAGATTTATGTTGATTCCACCCTTGTGCTGTGGAATAACAAATGGCATTTTCCATAGTAAGGGGACTTTATTTTCAGATATGAATTGATTTATCAAAACTGAAAATAAATATGCAATATATCTCCAGGTAGACACAATTGTAATAAACTTTAATTTCTGGAGGTATTTTTGAAGGTATGTATGTGAGCTGGCAGGAAGGAGAAATGTTGAAGGAGTTTATTTGATTGAGTAGAAACATCAATAGATTGATTAGAAACCTAGTTTGTTAATAACTGCAATGTCTGTATAAAGTGGGTATTGAATTAATTGGCTATAGTAAAATTTTGTTTCTGTGTGTTTGTTGTTGGCTGTGTAGCTTGCACTGGATTTAAGTTTACTGACTGCGGCTCAGAGCAGTTTTGGGTTATTAGTGTGTTTATTTTGCCTGGATGAGTAATAAGCTTTCTTATCCTTGATGATAAGTTGTTTTGTTAGCTTTCTCATTGTCTATATTCTAGTAAATTGGTAGCCATTTTGTTTTTTGCCCAGACCTTCCATGTTTTGTCCCTTTGTTTCATGAGTGTTTTAGCCGCTAAGGATAGCCACGAGGTAGGGTTGGTGTTGACTCTTTTTATCCTGAGAGGGGCTAGTGTGTTCAGAACACCTTGGGAGATTTTATTGAACTCGGACAGCATCATCTATGGGAAGAGCTTTTAGTGACTCTCAGTTAAGGAACTGTATTATATTAATAAAAGTGACTTTAAGAAAATCAGTAAATTTTCATATTAGGCTGTAATGATTTCTTATAGGGCTGCTGCTTTGGTACCTCATGGTGTAGATTAGTAAGTGTTCACTGACAGAATTCCATGGGGTGGTATTTTATTTGGAGATGACATTACAATTCAGTCTGAAGTTGATTGTCTTCTATTACAAACTTTCAAGTCAGTTGTACACTTATTTTCATGTAATTAAAGCATTACTGTAATATGTAGTAATGTGCTGTCCTCCTTTCTTAACCCTAATATACATCACTACATTGGAATGGAGTAGTTTCCTGGTATTTCTGTGCTTTAAATCCAACTTGTGTTGGCTGTTTCCTATCTTTTAACCCATTCATTTTTCAAAGTTTTATTTAAAAGTCTGACTCAGCAAGAGTTGTGTGTCTGCACTCACAAGCAATAATTTGTATAGTGCACCTGACTAGGTTGTTCATTTCACATGCTTTCCTTGAAATATAGCTTTAGTAGAGTAAATAGTTCTTTTTACTTTTAGGGGTTATATATCACAGCAGCAACAAAAGTATTCTGACTTTGAGAAAAGTGTTTGAATCTCTTTAAGTTCACTGATAACATGTTTAAACTCGATAGAATGTTCCTTTCACCAAATGGAAATAAATAAATATACATGCATACATACATACACACATATACTTATTTTACCATACCAGATAACAGCCATGATTACACCCATGATGCTACCATATGCTTGCAAGTACCTTGTTTATAAAGAAGCTTCAGTTATGAATGATATTTATACAACAAAAATGCCCTCCAAGGAATAAACTGTGTTTAAAAAGCCAAAACACAATAGCAAAAGTACAAAAAAGCACAGGTACACGGCCACCAGTATACAATAAAACATTTAATCACTAAAAGGTAAGCGCTTTCACACATATAGTTGTGCCTCTTCAGACCAAAAAAGAAGCATCACATTATATTTGCTTAACAATTATCCAATCAAACAATCCATGGCATCATTAATTAAATTTCATTAAATATTAAAATTACTCTATTTAAAGAGACTACATGCCTTTAAAACAGGCTTAATGGAAATTTTCCCATTCAAGCCTGGAAATTTATCAGCTTGCATTTTTATTATCCAGTGTAATTCCTTATTCTCCGTAAAATTTCTTACATCACCACCCCTACTATTTACTTGAATCAAATCAATTACCATGAATGTAAAAGAATGTGAAGTACCCATTTCAATAAAATGCTTGGAAAGTGCATTGAGCGTGTCCCGCACATTCATACAATATGAGTGTTCCCTCATTCGCTCCATCAAGGACCTGTTTGTTTTGCCAATATAAAAACAAGTGCAGGCTTGGCAGCAAGCTAAATAAATTAAATTAATTCTTCGACAAGTGGCTCGTGGATTAAACCCATACTCATAATCTGTAACAGGATGTCTGAACACTGATGAACTATTAATCAAAATACAAGAATTACAGCTATTACATCTATGTGTACCATAGCCCATAATCAATGATTCCACATGTTTATTTTTATTCCTGTTTTCTTTATAGCACAATTGCCTTTTTAATGACTTCTTATTTCTAAAAACATCATTTGGCTGTGTACCCACTACTTTCTTTATGTCATCATCTATGTGTAAGATATTCCAATTAGACCTAACAATATTCAAAATTCCTGAAACATCGCTTGTATAATGTATAGAGAGAGGAACATGTCTCTCTTGGGATCTAACTGATTGAAAATTGTTCTGTGAAGGCCGTTCATTAAATTAAGCCCTACCCTTCCCTTGTCTTTGTTTTACACACTCACCAACATTATAGTCTATTTCAGCCTTTTTATATCCCCTAGAGCCAAGTTCTTGTTTAAACCTACCCATACCATAGTTGAATTTCTCATCATTATTGATTAATCTGGAGATGCACATCCCCTGACCTCTCATGATGTTTTTAAAAATATAATGTGGGTGCATGCTGTCTCATTGTAACAGTGTGTTTTTCCAACATGACTTCCTGTATAATGTTGTACTAAATCTCTGTAGATCATCCTTTAAATCTGTTTTAAAGGCATGTAGACTCTTTAAATAGAGTAATTTTAATATTTAATGAAGTTTAATTAATGATTTCACGGATTGTTTAATTGGATAATTGTTAACCAAATATAATGTGATGCTTCTTGATTGTTTTTTGGTCTGAAGAAGCACAACTATATGTGTGAAAGCACTTACCTTTTAATGATTAAACGTTTTATCAAATATTGGCAGCTGTGTACCTGTGCTTTTTTGTACTTTTGATATTATGAATGATATTTACAATACTTTATTCTATGCTGATGCTTTCATATCTTTGTGTGGTAATGAGGTATAGGTTTATCTGTGCTTTGGAAATCTCAAAGAGGGTTATGCATTTTTACAGAAAGTTTATATGTTCATAGAGTAGTACTAGGCTAACTGCCTTTGTGGGCCATTTTAAGTCTAGCGAATTACACCATGTGAGAATCAAACCCTGTACTTTGTGTTTGCAAGGGAAACTCCTTCACCATTATGCCAACCTCCCACTGATAAATTATTTGAGTGTGGCCATTTGTCGATACCAAACAAGCTATATTTGTAAAAGTGAGAGACTGCTTTTTGCAAAAATATATCAACACTTATATGCCATAAGGACTAGAAAAAACATTATAAGGGTCATTTACCTCTGAATAGATGCACGCACTCGAGACTCTCCTCAGTATGGAGAATATCGATATCTGTGCAGTAACAGAAACCTGAGGGCACCCCAGCACTAACAGGTTATACTTCATACCATGCTTTCCGGCCCCAAAACTCAGAGTGAACCACAAAAGGAGGGGGAGTATCCATATTTATCAAAGATACCCACACCTCCAGGTTAGTGGCACTGCACGAAGCATCGGAGACCATCCATGTGCAACTAACAGTGGGAAAAACTGTATTTCAGTTTGTAGCCTGCTACAGACCACCCTCCCAAACACAGGAACCTGACTCTGCTTTCCTGAGAACACTGGAGAATATGAAGGTCTCTCCAAACACCATTATATTGGGTGACTTCAACTACTCAAACATTGATTGGGAAAACTACTCAAGCCCAAACACCCTCACCCAATGGTTCCTAGAATTTATAAACTCAAATGCTATAGAACAACTGGTCACCACTCCCACAAGAGGGGAAAACATATTGGATCTGGTCATCACCAACACGGGGTCTCTATGTTTCACACCAGAGGTATACCCCTTATTGGTAAGATCAGACCATAAACTAATCTCACTGGACATCCGTATTCCATCCCCACCCCTAGCCAAGGAAACCACTGTGAAGAACTTCTCAAAAGCAAACACTCACACTTCTCAAAACCGAGATGGAATCCTTCAAAGCTCCCAGGACAGTGGAAAATATGGCCCAAAATGCAGAATCCTTTACAAAAGCATTATATGGACACCTACAGGAATGCATGGAGCATGCTATCCCAAATAAAACCAAGACTCAATCCTCCAAAGGCAGGAGACCTGTCTGGTGGACCCCGGCCATAAATAAGCTATACAACAGAAGGAGAAAGCTACTACATGATAGAGCAAAATCTCAAAAATGGAAGGCGTCTCTGATCAGTACTAGCAAGAAACTACAATCCCTCATAAAATCATCTAAGGCCAGCTTTGAAAGAAAAATTGCACAAGACACTAAAGATAATCACAAGGCCTTCTTTAGTTATGTCTGAAACCTGGGAGGCAACTCCCAGTTATGCTCTGAGTTAGTGCAAAATGACAAAAAATACACTGAACCCACAGACATTGCCAACATCCTGGCTGAAAGGTTCAGTGCAAACTCCCCCCATCCTCCCAAAAGAGCAAATGTCTATCCCAACAGAGTGTAGCCTTCCTGAGATCACAGATGCACAGGTGAGAGCTGCCTTCTCCAAAGCAAAAAACACAGCATCAATGGGACCAGACGGTGTCCCGGGCTGCATCTTACATGAGCTCCAAGAAGAACTAAACCCTCATATAAAGTCACTGTTCAATCTCAGCCTTACTACAGGATATGTACCCAAGTAATGGCATACAGCAACAGTGATCCCACTCCACAAAGGTGGTGCCACAACAGACCCAGGAAACTATCGCCCTATAAGCCTGACTAGCCTGGTCTGCAAAGCTATGGAGCGTATCATCATGGAAATCATAAACAAGGACATTGGGAACCTCCAGACACTGGATCCTACCCAATTCAGCTTTGTTAAGGGCAGATCTTGCCTCTTGAACCTGGTCGACTTCTTTGACACAGTTACCAAAGCCATAGATGAAGGGAAGGTAGCCCACACAGCCTACCTGGACCTCGCAAAGGCCTTCGACACAATACCCCACTCGGGCATCATAAATAAGCTTACCGGCTTAAATATCAACACCTATGTCACAAGATGGGCTGCAAACTGGCTCAGGGATAGAACCCACATGGTCAGAATAGCAGGTGCCATGTCAGACTCTAAACCAGTTACAAGTGGCATCCCGCAGGGCTCAGTCCTAGGACCTCTCTTGTTCGGTATATATTTCTCAGAGGTACAGGCTAACACGGGTGGACTATGGCTGACCAAGTTCGCAGATGACTGCAAACTGGGTGCCGTAATCGACTCTCCAGCTGACACAAGCATCCTCCAAAAGGGTCTCACAGAGACGGATAACTGGTGCCAGAGCCATGGCCTAAAGCTAAATGCCAAAAAGTGCATAGTCATCCCCTTTGGGAAAAACAAAGTGCCCACAAATTACCACATAGGTGGTAATTCATTAAGTACGGAAGAAGTAATTAGGGACTTGGGGACCCAAGTAGATAGCAATCTCTCCTTTGAGAATCATGTTGCCAAAGTGGTTAGAAAGACCTTCTATATAGCTCACCTTATCATGAAAGGATTCACATCTAATCAAGAGAGGTCATTGTGCCCCTGTACTCATCACTTATCAGGCCCATAATTGAATACAATGCCCCATTTGGGATGTACCTTACCCGGCACCTGCAGCAACTGGAAAGACCCCAAAAGTACCTCACCAAGAGGATCAAGGGGCTCAAACAGATGCCCTATGCAGCTCGGCTAAAGAAACTCCAGCTCTACTCAGTTGCGTACTGCCTACTCAGAGGTGATCTGTGTCTGACGTATAAAGCCATGTCTAACCAAGAATTAATGGACATGATTCACCTCAGGAAATCCAAATCCCTTGGAGCTACACGCTCCAGGGACTTGAACCTCAGCACAGAAAAAAATAGGACAAGCTGGAGGGACATATTCATATCCCAGAGGTTCCCCTCACTCTGGAACAAAATCCCAATCCATGTTAGGCAGAGCCCCTCACTAACCCTCTTCAAGAGAAATCTTGACGAGTGGATGGGAGATCGTAAGTTTACCCCTGGGATCTCTTCTGTGTCCCTGCTTGACAAAGGTACAGTAAACTAACCTTAAAAGGGCTACCTTCTGTGACCTACTATACAGAGGCACAGTCAACTAATCTAAAAGGGTGGTGAAAGCCAAACACACTCTTGAGAGTCTTATAAATGCCCTAGGGCAGATAGCCTAGTATCAATCTATGAACCTATATTAAACTTTCGGGTCTATATTATATAGTAGAAGTTTCAAAACTTCGAACCTCATATGAGTGAACTCATATGACCGAAGTTCGAAACATTGACTATATAATAAAATTAAAAAAAAAAAACTTACCTTACTGCTCTGAACAGAGGGGCAAGCCCCCCTGCACCCCCTACTTAAATATATCAACTCAGAGAACACACTTCAGTGCAGGAAGGGAAAACTTCCCATTCTGCACGTGAAAAGCCATTGACTTTCACATTCGACCTTTCCGACGTTCGATCATATGATGTCGACCATCTATGATTCGAACATCGGAATGGTCGCTCATCTAATATAAACCCTAAACTTTCAGGCTTTATAAGTTATTGTTACGGGTCCGACATGGTGACAGTAATAATTAATACAATTTATATAATATGAACCTTAATTCCATGTTGCTACAACCAATAACTTTTTTTGCAATATATAAACAACTTGATTTTATGAGTTTAATATATATTGTTTTTAAAATAAGCTTTTTTAACATGTTTTTAAACATATTGTATAAATATGAAACATATATATGTGTGTGTGTGTATATATATATATATATATATATATATATATATATATATATATATATATATATTCTATATAATGACATTTAATTTTTTTATATACTTTTATACAATTTTATAAGCATTTATATATTTACATATTTATATATTTCATTGTACCAATAACACACAAATGTAATATTTAAACAATTTACATTTTATTTATTTGTTATATACATTTATATTTGTATTGTTGTTATATTCAACTGTGCCAGTTCTTTTTTATAATATATAAATGTTATAGGTATGCAAATACTACATATAAGAGATATACAAATTAGCATATATATATATATATATATATATATATATATATATATATATAATTAAACTCTTATTTAAAAGAGTAACTTAAAACATTATATATATTCCTCACACATATACACTTTAATTCAGTTTTGTAACAAATTATTTCCATTGTTTTATCAATCTATATTATGAATTCAATTCTTCTGTTTTTTAAAATGTTTAGTATGTATTAGTATTTTTTATACAGCATGATTAATGGTTAAAACTTGCAGTAATTAAATAGCCAGCCAATAAGGAATTAATTAAATAATTATTGTATTTGAATGATATTTAAATGTAGGATGTATTGTTTTAACAGATTCTGATGAAGTCTCCGTGAAGGAGATGAAAGCACTTAATCTGTTCGTTTAATTTGTATGTTCAGCGTTCAATTTACGTCAATAAATCTACAGTGTTTTATATATCATTTCTTTTGGATTATTGTCTGTAGTCCGAGACTTTGGAGAATACATTGTGTTTACTATTGGTCTTTGTATACGGAGGAGAGCCTTTATTGCTACTGGAATAGACGCACTGTTTTTTTGGTGTGTGTTGTGACTTTCCTTTGGGTTATCAGTTTATAATTTCTTGCACAAAGTAGACTTAAAGCAGCTGCTGCATTGTGACTCTGCCAAGGTATAAATATAAAATGTGTCCATAGACTGAGAGTTTTTAAGAAAGTTTAAAACTGTTTTATTTTTATATTATACATTTGTAAGACTTTATTCCTTTCAGTGCCTCAATGGTTTAATTTGTTTTTATGCTGTGACTGGTTGAATTACATTGAAGAAAGGATTTCAACATACTTGTTCCCGTGCTGTTATTGACCTGATAATGAGAGTGATTTTCAAAATCTTGATTGCCTTTTATTTTAATAAAGGATTGTACATATAAGCTTTTTTTATCTGTAGCTTTCATTTTTCTCACTAATAAGATGATGTTACTAAATTTAAGGGTTGTATAAGCATCCAGTCTTGTTAAGGATGTGTTCATGATTTTCAAGTAAACTTTCTTAAGCTCAGATGCAATATGACTTTCTAATTAATAGCTGGACGCATAAAAATAGTATTTGTTGACAACTACCTAACTATTGAGACAATGAAAGATACAACAAAATATTTATAGAATGAGCTTCCCTCAAACCTGAGTATGTCTCATTAAATTTAACTTAATTCACATTTACCCTGAAGGTTTTTGTTATTCTGGTTTCTATTGATTAAAGCAGCAGTAGATCTGGGCTGCATACAGTTTGACTTCTTTACTTAATGTTAGCATGCTTTTATTGTGTTTTAGTAATTTAAATCTGCTTTTCTTGAACAATATTGCAGACGTTTCATGTTGTCATTAATGCCAGAGCAGTAGTCATTTAATCAGTTAACTAAATTCTCATGATGTTGTGTGTTGCTACACAGAATAATAAAAATCTTAACTTTGTTTTGTGCAGAACAGATTTTTGAAGCTGTAAAATATATTTTTGACTATGTATCAGAATTCTGAATATGGAACAGTCCAGTACAGTTGTGCAAGCAAACTTACAATGACAGTAGATGTTCGAATGGTCATTGCTGCAGTTGCCTAAGCTACATGGTTTATATCCTGCTTAAGATATAACCATGAGTCAGATTCCAAAGCTTCGGGGAATCTTCTGCATGTTCAAGCTATCAGTCAGCTTGAGCTGAGCTGATTTAATAGGTTTGAGCACCAAGTACTTCAGAACTTTTATGCCAAATGAGAGAGAGAGAGAGAAACAATGAAAGACAGATGCTAAGCCCTGATAGGACATTGCTAGGAAAAGAAAAAAGTACATGTCCACACCGTGGCATAAAAAAACACACACACACTGAAAAACAAGGGGGTGGAGATAGAGAACAGCTACTGCAGCAGTGGTTGTTCAAACATCTACTTTTATGGTAAGTCTACTTACACAGCTGTACTATGTTCTTCATATTGGGCACCCCTGCAGTAGCCTAAGCTATATGAGCAGATTACCATAGTTTAGAGCAACTGGGAGGTAGAAGGGGAAGAATCCAGGAGCTCCTGGAAAATGGTGCTAACAAACCAGTTCTAAAACAAGAAAAGGAATCTACTTTATTGTGTTTTGTAAAAGTATACACAGGGGACCAAGTTGCTGCATTTAGAATACTTCTAGAGTCCAGCCCTTTCCTAAAAGCTATCAGTGAAGTAAAGCTCCAGCCCTTTCCTAAAAGCTATCAGTGAAGTAAAGCACCTAGTAGAATAAGTCTTGAACTGGCCTGGAATAGTTTTGTTGTGGTGTGACTAACAAAAGTTAATGACCTAAGACAACCATTTGGAAATGGCCTGTTTTAACATAGGTTGGTCCTTCTTACTTTCACAAGAACTCATCAGAAGTTCTGAAAGATTTTGTTATATCACTACAGTACCTCAGTTGTCTGTAAACATCCAAGTTAGGAGTATCTTTTCTCCCTCATTTTTTTTTTTTTTTGGCTCTGGAAAGAAAATAAGGTGATATATAGTTTGGCTTAAAGTAAACCTTGATGCTGCATTAGACATAACATATTTATTTAACATTACTGGGAAGAAATTCTGCAGATGCATATCTTTGGAATGTGGGAGGAAACTCGCATGAATGTAGGGGGGACATGCAGACTCCACACAGAAGGCACCCCAACCAAGAAATGAACCAGAGAACTTCTTGCTGTGAGGAGACAACTTTAACCACTGCACCACCCCAAAAAAGACAAAGAGTGTTGATGCTGGAACCAAAGACATTTCAGACATCAGTGTATCTTTCTCATGTGTAGTCTTGCAAGAGGTATCATGAGATTCATGGAGTCCACGAGACCCAAAATCCTGAGGTTTTTACTTCCTGTGTTTGAAGTCTGGGTTGAAAATCTCTGGAACAGATCAGATTGTAGATTTTTTTTTTCCCTGTGGAAATAATCTCTTTGTCTTGAAGAGAGTAGCAGGTACTCCAGAAAC
The DNA here is from genome assembly GCF_019279795.1 of Protopterus annectens. Classification (NCBI taxonomy): domain Eukaryota; kingdom Metazoa; phylum Chordata; order Ceratodontiformes; family Protopteridae; genus Protopterus; species Protopterus annectens. Next base: position 868,500,410 of record NC_056727.1, on the reverse strand, counting down.
ACAATACTGTGTAATGGAGTTAAAAAAGACTTTTGAATGTTCTCTTGGAAAAGCAGTCTGTGCAGGAGCTATGTTACTCATGTGAAACATTCCTGACGCTTTGATAAAAACTCTGCAAAGATATATAAGTCATTTAAATATGGAAAAATATGGATACCCTGGTAAAAGTAAAAGGGATTGCTCTGTACCTAAAAAGGTTCAAGATTTAGAATCTGTAAGGAATGTGAAGGGACAGATGCAGTCTTTTCTCCTTAGGTTTCTTATTCAGATTCTGAGGAGAGTGTGCTATCGGAAAGTCCCTGTGTGGGACTCTCTCTTGAGATCATTTGTGAACACCCTTGTAGTGGATAGCTTAAAGAGTAAGGCAGATAACTGATAATGTGATCTCAACATGTAAAATTTTAATAAAAGTCTGAAATCTGGATGAATAGGAATGGGATGATATGCATCTCCTAAATCTAAGGTTACTATAAAAGGAAGAAGGTTGTAAAGTGAAAGCATGTTGAACTTAGTATCACAAACTGATTCAGGAAAGAATGATCCATAACTGGTCTCCAGGAATTCTCTTTCTTTGGCACTAAAATCATTCTTAAATAACATATCTTCCCCATCTGAGAAGAAAAACAAGCTTCCATTATCCCCTGAGACAGCATAGGATGTAGAACAGTAGGATAGAAAAGGGTTTGGTCTGGTTGATGTGGGGGAATCCCCTGAAAAATGAGATATTGCCTCACACTACCATTTGCATCCTAGATGAATCACATTCAGGACCCATTTATCTATGACAGTCTGTTGCCAAAGAGAGAGCAATGGTGATCCAGACTTCAGGGTGGGGGTTGGATGGGGGATAAGTTCCTTATGTAGTCATCTGTCTTTTTTGAATGTCTCTTGTACTGGTGTGTCCCTACTTTCTTTTTTGGAAACTCCATGCCACTCATTTCTAAACATTGCTTATCAGCATTCTGATGTAACTGTTTATTTTGTTTCTTGCTAAAACTGGACAAGGAAGCAGAAAATCCCTTGGAAAATTTACAGAAGGAAGGCTGAAAAATCTGAGAGATTCCCTGAATTTCTCATCACACTTTTGGATAACTTTGCAGTAGAGGGACCAAAAACTAAATCTCTTCCCAAAAGATAATTATTTAACTTTTCATTTTGGATGCATTCTGTGAAGTTCTGAGAACTCAGCCAGGCAGTCTTCCTCAAAACAGTACCAATGGCAACAGCCATGGAAGAAATATATACAGAGTCATAAATATACTTCAAACAATGAGCAGTGTCCTGGAAAACAGAAGAAACTAAACTCCACAAAGATTTCTCTTCACAAGAAGAAATTGCAGCCAAAACATTTCATGTACATTCGTAATTACTCATTATCAAATTTAACATGCGAGTCTGACTACTCAAAATTATAAAAATCAAAGTTTCAGTAGCATACAATTTTTCCCCAAACTTATCAGTAGCTTTACCATCTTTGTCAGCAGGAGAAGGATTAGAATTAACAAAATGCTTGTCAGCAGCTGGATTTAATTAAAGCTATAGCTGCTGGGTCGGGTCTGAGATTAATGCATAAAAACTTGAAAGAATGAGGAACTTTGTACATTCCATCTGCTTTCTCAGGGGCAATAGGTCAGCAAGCCAGGGAAGCCATACTATATCCAGCGCTAACAGCAATGTGGGAATGGGTGAGGGTTCTGGAAATTCTATTTTTAGCAATTCATAATATGTTCTATGGGACTGAGACAACTTAATATTCTCATACTGAAAACAATGTTTAATTCTGGAAATAGTCTCAAGAGAAAGAAAATCCCACACAGGGGCTTTTGGATAGCATACTTTCATCAGTATCTGAATCAGAAACCAGAGAAGAAAACACTACATCTATCCCATCACATTTAGTACAAATTCCAAAAATGGAACCTTTTCATGGAAAGAACAATCCCTGTTTCTTATACCAGAAAACTCCTAAGAAGGGTCAATAACCTATACAAGACCCTATGGTAAGCCCAATAAATTACTTCTGTCTTGAGAAACTGACACAGGAGTATTTAAATGTTTAGCTTTCTGTCTCTTTTTGACAGGAAAGGTATGGCAAATAGATGTAGTATTGCCAGCAACAGCTTCTCCAGGGATGGGCACAACATTTTGGCTAAGCAGGGGCACTTTTTCTCCCCCTTCTCCTATAAATGACAAGAGTGGCTCTCCATTGACATCTGACAAGACATGAACAGCTACAGAGTTTGTGGCTAACCCACAGTCCATGGTGGCTGTATGGACAATACTAAAGGGATTCAAATAAAAACATTTGTAGTCTGTGGAACCAGTATTGGCTATATCAGACTGACTGACCTACAACTCTAGCAAATTACCAGCCTGCTGTGATGACAGAGGTGGCTTAGATAACTTTTTTTGGGTCTATATTAAATCATGGAATGCTTAGAAAAGTGAACGATGATTTATTGACCCCATATAAGCGAAAGCTTACAAACTCGAATGCTTAGAACAGCGATTTTTTTTTTTCCAAGGGAAAAAAGATCGTTGTTCAAAAAAAAAAACACTTATAAACTGGGGGGCTTTGCCCCCACACCCCCCGACATGGGAGGCTGTGCCCCCAACACCCCCTACTTAAATATACCAACTCCAAGATCGCACTACAGTGACGAAAATACCAAAGTAACAGACGTGGCCAAGCGATTTATTTTCCAGGGAAAGAATTTGTTTATATGCCGCTTCATCATTTTGACTTTTCTTCTTTTCAAGTTCAACCAAGACGCATTCGGAAGAATGCATCTTCGGTCATCTAATAGGAACCCCTTTTTTTAATGTGACTAGAAGTTTCATCTGAAGGCAGTGAGTTTGTTTCATGGTCAATCCAAAAGATGTTTTTTGTTCTTAATTCCCAGTAAGTTTTTGCAGCAACAGTCAGTAAAACAGAAGAGTAGCAAAAAAGTAACTTTTTCTGACAAAAAAGAAAAACATAAAAGCATTTTAAACACTTTCCTAACCCCAGCTCCCAAAGTAAAACAAACAGTTTTTCCAAATAAAAAAGTAGTTTTGAACAACGTTTAATAACTTTTTAACACAAGTATAAAATCAGTGCACCAGTTTAAAAGTACTTGAAAGTCATGAAACAGTCAAGTAAAATAGTTTTCCTTAGCTTATAAACATTTTTCCCCACAATAAAACTTAGTTCAAATAACTTAAAAAGTAACATGAAATATTTTTCCCTAAAGAGAACTTATCTGCTAAGCAAAAAAAAAAAAAAAAACAAAATTAGCTGACCATGAATCCTCAAATGCCCACAGAGGAGTGCTCTTCTTGGTGACAAGAAAACTCTGAAAGGTGTGGTGCCCAAACCTTTTTATTCAGCCCAGCTCAAGCTGACTAAATGGTATGCTCATGGAAGGTGTCCCAAAGTTTTAGAAGCTGATACATACTATGCAGGATATAACCCATTTAGCGTAGGCTATTGCAGCAATGAGCAATGTGAAGAACACCCTCTGCTTTCATGAAAAATGCATACATTCTTTGTTTGAGCACCTGTGGCAATAATGACAGATGCAACAGATGCAATGAAAGTCATTCCACTAACAACTTTGACTCATTATATTTAAGCATTTAAAAAGCAAACAGTTCAAAAGCTCATTTTTTTGCCATACCAGCATTCACTGATTTTTTTGCAGAAAGCATAAACTCACTGTAGTGAGCCATGCTTGAGCCTCTGCTATTAGAAAAGTGTAATTAAGAAAAAAATGCCTGTTTTTATTAAGTTATTCATGTGCTAGCTTGGTAATTCAACTGGCTAAATCACATGGCGATAGATCCTTTTCAGTTACAACCTGGTTCAGCAGGTCAAAGATAAATGCAGTACATGTTGACATTTTACAGTAATTAATAAAATAGCATGTTTTTTTGGGGGTGAGAGGGAACCAGTGTACTTAGAAAAGAAATACACAGATGTGGAGAAAACATACAAAGCCTAAACAGGCAATGTCAAGAATTTCTTTATAGCAGAACATACCTCGCAACCTCTTAGTACAAGAAATCTGGGGTGGGGACAAAGGCCCAAAAATAGAGAGAGATTTTTAAATACTGCTGTTATACACTTGGACAGTTGCTAGAAAAGCAGGATGTTTGTTAGCATGCATTTTCTGAAGGATATGGGGTCTGACACTTAAATATACAGTATGTCATTATTTAGTGACTTCAGTCCTCAGTGATTTGACAGAAAGCCACAAATTTTATTCTGAGCAGACTAAAAATGAGGCAAAAATCTGGACAGTTGTAAAATATGTAGCAAAAACCAACAATGAGCATTAACAAAATCATCAAAAGCAATTTTTACTTTTTTTTGTTACAACCCATTGTGGTAGTTAAAATATTGCATCCAGTATATTCGAACAGGAATTAACGTGGACATTCTTAGATATGGATATGAGGTTGAAAACGGTGTAACTCACAGTTGAAATATATCTGCACAATCTTGATGTATAAAACTGTCACAGATGTTTGATACTACTAAATTGGGAGATGGAACAACTTTTGATAAACACTGACAAAACTGTCACTAAAAATAAAATATGCCAAAGATCTGACAATAAATTTTTATATAGAACAAATCTGTCAAAGTGTTGGGAAAGGCTTTATTCCTCTCTAAAAATGAGGCATTTATGGTTAAAAGAAACCCATATATCAACATTCTAAACAGTGAACAAAGACAGTCAGTGTGGAGATCAACACTTAACATGCATGACCTGACAAAGTATTTCAGCACATGAAATATATAAACTAAAAATACCAACAAAATTCATCATTTTTGGAAGGTGGTCAAGCCCCCATGCATCCATCACACCCCCTGATTGTTATTGATACTACCTGCAAGACTGCACAATATTGGTGAAATGCCATATTCCTCTACCTCAAAATTTGTTTAATCTCACACACCTGTTGACCACCTGGTTAGTCAGCCAAATGTGGGTGCTTAAAATGATGTTGACAAAAAATATACAATCAACATTCTGTAGGGTAGCTATACATATATATATATATATATATATATATATAGAAATATATATATATATATATATATATATAATATATATATATAGTCAGTGTCAGTGGAACAACAGGTAGCACACTCACCCTTGGTGCACAAGGTTTTAGGTTCTATTCCCATACCACATAGATGGATTGCTGATAGTGCAGTGCAGCATAAGGTGTCATCATCGGATAAGACATTAAACCAAGGTCTCATCTACTTGAGTTGGTGGCAGCTCAGGTGGATGTAAAATATCCCACAGTACCTTTTGAAAAGAGTAGGTGATTTTTATTTTAAACTATTTACAATACACATATTTACAAAAGAGAATTAATATTACATACAAAAAAAAATTACGTTCATACAGACTCCCACTCTTTTCTCCATAACTACCAATTAATTTTCCTGATATTTGGTAATATCCATTTTCCATTGAACATAACTTAATTTAACCTTTCATTCCAAATTATCCAACTTTTACCAACTATTTTTATCCCCATTATTGACATATTCTTTACAATGCTGTCCATAAAAGAACATACTCAATCATATCAGCATTTATTTGTTTATAATGCTGCAATTCTTTAACTATTTTCTTTTCTTTTATCTTTTTCCACTCAGATTTTTAACCTTTTTTACATGTCAAAAAGACATGTTCTGTTGTTTCTAATTTTCCACAATAAAGACGTACTCTCTAATTAACGTTTTTATATTTCCCTTGACAGGTAACTAATTAATTTGTTACCTACATAAGAAATCTTGATATACAACATTTTCATAAACCATATATTTCTTTGCTTTATAGCCTTATTTTTTCCTCTGTCAAATGTTCCCAAGGGGTCACATAATGATTTTGTGTCATTACCATTTCCTATCTTCATCAGTGCTGTCTAACCTTAATTTCCACACTTTTGTTTTTAATTGGTACATCTGTGTCTCTTAATTTCGTTATTCTTTCTCGCTTTTATTCATTTTAATTAAACTCTATTCTTTTTTGAAATTTTCTATAAATATATTTATTACCAACTTACTCTATAGAAATTTAAAGATGCTCCATATACTATTGAATTTGATAAACCCAAACACCTTTTATCCTTTTCCACGTACAAAACTCCTCTTTTAACTGGATTTAGTCTGAACCCTCAAATGAACTGAAAAATAATTTCAGTAAACTGTTTTTCCATATCTCTTGGAAGCATATATACACTCACTAAGTATGATAATTTCCCCATCCATATTGTACTTATCAAGTACACTTTTTATTTAATGGCAACACATACCTACTCCATATAATTTTGGACCCCTTTAAAACCCTCAGAATTTTCTCCCATTGTTCCTTTATTATATCATACTCTTCAAATTCAGTTCCTAATGCTGATATTGTTTTCCCAAACTGCACCCCTTCCAATTTTTATCACCTCCTATACCCTTACATTTTTCTTTATTTATATTTAATCCAACATCTTGTAATCTTTCATGTATGACCCTAATTATGTTTTTCATTCCTTTTCTATTTTTGCTGTTAATATTATATCATTAGCATAAGACATAATAATAAGGTACTTTACTCTTATTTCTTGTATATATTTACTTTTACCCAACTCTTCATTTAACCCTTTTTAGCACACTATTTATAACAATTGTAAACAAAATACTACTCATTGGTCATCCTTGTTTTACACCTGTTCTCATCTCTATTTCTTCACTAAACCAACCATTCACTAAAACTTCAATTTTAGTATGTGTATTCACTGACTTGCATTCTTTTTAATCTTTATACTAAAAGTGTATTCTTCCATTAATTTCCACAAAATATCATCCTCTATTTAATCAAATGCTTTATTTATATCTCCCAATATTAATTTTCTGTTTGTCCTTTTTTATATCATCTATTTCTATAATTATCATTAATATTCATGAATTCCCTTTCCTCTAACCCCATAATCATCATCTTCTATGATATAATGTAATTTATCTTCTAATCTTGTCTGTATTACTTTCATGAATAATTTATAGTCACTATTATTTAACATTATAGGTCTACGATTTTAATTTCATTCTTCTGTCTCTTCTTCCGTATAAATCTCATCACATCTTCACATATTTCTTTATAAATTATCCCATCATTTACCCACTCATGAAATGCTTTTATTAACATTTTTTGCCATAACGTTAACTTTGATACCATGTACTATCCAATCCAGTTGCTGTATCTGAATTTACAGTCTTTATTACCTTATCTGTCTCTGCTGTTGTAATTTGTTCCAATTATTTATTTATTTTTTCCACAAACCTCATTTTATTCCTTTTTCTTTTGCCATTTCCTTCACATATGTAACTACAATATCCGTTATTTTAGTTTTTCTATTTTCCCATTATTACTTTTAAGTTTTCGTTATGCAATTATCTTATTTTAATTAGTACGTATATACGATGATACCTTTTATTTCTGTCCTTGTAAAAATAGTTTTGCCTATATAATAACTCTTAAATGTTCTCTTGATTTGTTTGATAGATTTCTTCTTAATTCCTAAAATCACTTTCATTCCTGTCTAGAATACTTAAAACTTTTTTGAATTTGTCCCTATTTCTTTTTATTTTTTCATCTCCTGTCATTCTCTCATATGAAATCCATCTTTATATACTTCTATTTAAATGGTATCCACAATTCTGACCTGCTGTTATAAAAATATGTCGTTGTTAAATGATCTTTCCATAACCTTATTATGCCTTCTTATTCCATTCTTTTGAATTAATTCTGTTAATAGCTTTCCCTATTTTTACATATTCTTTATTTTTATCTGTCTCAATCCATATTGCTGAATGATCTGAAAAAACAACATTTTTACTACTTGTTCTATGATAACTTTTATAGTTTTTGACAGAAGAAAGTAATCTGTCTCTGAAATCTCCCTCCCTGATATGTATTCTTGCTTAAATTCCATAGATTTAAATTTCCACATTTTATTATCTCTTCCATTGCTTTTTATCTACTCTCTATTTTTGTTTCTTACATCATAAATTACAACTAAAACCTCTTGTTATTATATACATATTTCCTATGACATAGTTTAATATATATAAAAATAATATTCCCCTTGCTTTATATAACGCATGTGTACGTTGCTATTAATCTATCCACTTTTTCTTCCTATGTAAAGTCCACTACCATCAATCTCCCTAATCTAACTAAAGTATAACCTATATTTTTTATTCCTTTTCTATACAATATAGCAATACCTGAGCAATTTTTATGTCCCAAATAACATATTATGCCACCTGGATATAATGTCTTTGTTCACGTTCTTTTTTAGTTAAAATCCTAATATCTTCTAATACTATCAAATCCTCAGCACACCTATTGCATCATTCTGTTATTTCAAGTCTCCTAACTATGTTCTTAATAATAACATTAATAGATAAAATTCTAAGAGTCTTTATTGCAATACTTTTTAGTCTACAAGAATTTGTTTTAATTATCATTTTCTTTTTAACTTTTATTCCTTATTCCTGAAATTTGCTTTTCCTGTCTTTAACATTTTTTCCAGTTGTACTTTTCTTTGTAACTACTTTCCAGTTTATATCCTCTTCATCACTGTTTTCTGTTCCACTCTCCCTCTCCCCTTCCCCTTTTTGTATATTATTGAAATTGTCTTCTTGATTTATATTGCACCTTTCCCTCTTCTCATCTTGTTCTAATTGTAATATCTCCTTTTCATTTATATCTTTCTGTTCAACTTAATCTAACCTCATCTCTTTCTCATAGTCTATCCAAATATTTCCCATTTGCTTACATGCATGACACATTTCTGTAGAGTTTTTAGCATTATGACCAGTTTCCCCACATTAATATAACAATTATTTATAAAATGCTCCTCCTCCTCACAGAAAAAAATATTTTCTGTTGCCTCTGATACTTAACAGCTCTATGTCCATCAACATCAATCGTTGTTGGAATATGTGTAATTCTGCCAAAATCACATTACATTCCCAACCACCTGTCCAAAGTCCTCTATTTTCTAAATCTTTTGAAATCTCCATTTCTTAATTGTAGAAATTCTTTAACAAATACTTTTTTCAGTCTCTCTTTGTTTCTGTTTGGAACTGTACATTATTCTTTTTTTCCATATTCCTCGAAAAAAGTCTTTACAAAACAATTGTTCCAAGATAACTATCTTCTCTCTCTCTCTCAATATCCTTTCAAAAAAGCTTCCAAGATCTTAGCAGTCTCAAAGAAAATGCCACAGCATGTTTCTTTTTTAATTAAAATGAAAGCTCTTACCTCCTGTGCCTTTATGCCTAAAGGCACAACTACCTTATCCCAAATCTCATGCCACTCCAATTCTGTTTCTTCTTTACTTTGGATTCTTGTGATACATTTCTTCTTTTCTAACACTTCAATCTTCTTTTTCTCCTCCCCTGCTTCCTTTTATATCCCCACTATCTCCTCAAACAACTGCTTTTATTTTTTTCTTTCTATTCATTTTCTCCATTATTTTGCTCCAGAAAACATCTTATCTCATCTCCATCTCACTCTCTTCTAATAGATTTTCCAATATATCATCCTGTAACTCTCCTGAATGGATGGTTGTGATTATAATTTTTTCCTCACCTTTTGACCCTTCAGACAACTCTCTTTGGAAGATTTCTTCAGAATCATTCATCCTGTCTCCTTTTCCTTCATCTTGTGTTTATTGGTTCATAGGTGTATACTAGGCTAATGGCCCTTGAGCCTTTACAAGCCTACCCCATAGGATTACCCTGGCATTGTGCCACCCAACCTTAGTTCCTAGTGCATCTGTCGAGTAGAGCCACTAGAGTGATCCCCAGGGTGAATTTTCTATTTCCCATCCACTCATCAAGATTTCTCTTGAAGAGGGGCAGTGAGATGCTCTGCTTGACATGTATGGGAAGTCTATTCCATAGCATGGGCAGTCTCTGGGTTATGAACCTGTCCCTCCAGCATGATCTGTTGATTGTGGTAATGAGGTTGAGGTCTCAAGAGTGTGTGGTGTGGAGGGATTGGGATTTCTTTAGATGTAGCATTTCTAACAGAGCTGGGTCAGACATAGCTTTGTAAGTCAAGCAGAGATTGCCTCTAAGTAGGCAATATGAGACAGAGAATAATTGGAGTTTTTTCAGTATGTCTATATAGGAAAAGTGTTTAAATCCCAGGATCATCCTTGTGAGGTACTTTTGAGGCCTCTCCAGTTGTTGCAGGTGTCTAGTAAGGTACATGCCAAAAGGGGCATTGTACTCAATGATTGGCCTAATGAGGGAAGAGTAGAGGGAGACAATGACCTCTTTCTTCCTGGATGCAAAACCCTTAGTAATGTGATTTGCCACATAGAAGGGCTTTCTGACCACAGTGGCAATGTGATGGTGAAAAGTGAGGTTGCTGTCAACCTGTCTTCCTAGATCTTTTATAATGCCTTCTGTTCAGTGGACTACCATCATTGTGATAATTCAAGAGAACTGGGTTTTTCCCAAGGGGGATGGTGACACACATTTTGGCATTGAGTTTAAGGCCATGGTTCTGACACCAGTCGTTGGTCTCATTGACACCTTTCTGTAGGATGTCAACATCACTTGGGGAGTGAATAATAGCTCCTAACTTGCAATCATCTGTGAACTTTGTCAGCCAGAGTCCCTTTGTGTTGGCCTGGATTTCAGAGAAGTAGATACCAAACAGGTGAGGACCCAGGACAGAACCCTGTGGGAGTCCACTCATGACTGGTCAGCAGTCTGACTTGGAGTCAGCTACTTTCACATTTTGGATTCTATCTATGAGCTAGTTTGCAACTCACCTAGTGATATAGGGGTTGATGCCTAGCTTAGTGAGTTTTTCTATGATTCCTGAGTGGGGAATGGTATCAAAGTCCTTGGCCAGATCAAGATAGGCTGTATGAACCACCTTGCCTTCATTTACAGCTCTGTTGACTGACTCAAAGATGTTGACATGGTTGAGCAGGCATGCTGTACCCTTTAAAAAAACAAACTGTGTAGGATACAGAGTTTGGAGATTCCCTATATCCTTGTTTATTAGGTTCATGATGATGTGGTCCATAGCTTTGCATATCAGACTCATCAGGGGAAATAATTCCCTGGGTCTGTAATCACTTCTCCTTTGTGGAGAGGAATGACTGTAGCAGTACGCCATTCAGTAGGGACAAAGCCTGAGGTGAGGCTGTGATTGAACAGGGCACACAGGTGAGGTGCCAGTTCACACTGTAGTTCATGTAGAACACAGCCAGGCATATTGGCAGGTCCCATAAAAGCTGTATTCTTGGCCTTGGACAGTGCTGTTTTAACCTGTGCAGCAGTAATACTGGGTGCCTGGCAATCCATTGGTATTGTGGCTGGTCCTTTTGGAGGGGTGGGGTAAAGGTAGCACTGAATCTTTCAGCTAGTATATTGGCAATATCTGTTGGCTCGGTATAGGAGGTACTATTGTGCAGTAGCTCAGAGCTAATCTGGGTATTGCCATGGAGATTCTTTACATAACTATAGAAGGCCTTGCGGTTGTCTTTACTATCTGCTGCAATTCTGTTTTCATAGCTAGCTTTAGAGGATTTGATGAGGGGTCTCAACATTTTGTTGAGGCTGATAAGGGAGTTTTTCCAGTCTTGGGACTTCATCTTATTCCGCATCAGTTTCCTCCTTCTGTTGTAGAGTTTGTTTATGGCAGGGGACCACCAGAATTGCTTCCTTTGTTTTGAGGAGAGCATCTTGGTTCTATTGAGTATGGCGAGATCTATGTATTTGTGTACGTGTTCATACAGTGCATTGCTGTATGATTTGGCGGTGATGCAACTATTTCTCCCTTTGCATGGGTGCTGTGAAGTTAGCTACCTCTGTTTTTAGGAGCCCAAAGTTAGCTTTGGAGATGTTTTTCATGGTGGTTACCTATGTGGGGTGGGAGGGATGTGGATTTCCAAGGTGATTAGATTGTGGTAAGACCTAACCAGTTGATGTAGAGCAACAGTCACCCATGTTAGTAATGGCCAGGTCAAGAATGTTGTTACCTCTAGTGGGGGTAAGAACGAGCTGGTCCAGAGCATTGGAACTAATGAATTCCAGAAAGCATTGGGCAAGTGTATTGGTACATGATTAGTTTTACCACTTAATGGAGGGGTAGTTGAAGTCACCCATTATGAGAGTGTTAGGTTGCACCCTAATATTCTCCAGGGTGCCTAGGAACATGGAGACCTATAGCAGGCTACAACCTGAATTGCTGTCTTACTAAATGTTAGCTGCACCTGAACTATCTCAGATTCGTTATATTGTGTTACCAGACTGGAGGTGTGCACATCCTTTATGAATGTGGAAACATGACCACCTTTGGAGCTTCGGTCCAAGTTCTGGGCCAGAAGGTGTGGAATGAGTTATAGCCTGGTAGTGCAGGGGTGCTTTCTGCTGCCTTGAACAAGGTCTCTGTTGCAGCACAAATATCAATGTTCTCCATTTTAAGGAGTGCTTCCAGTGAGGGCATTTTTGAGATTTCTTTCCTTCTGAAACTGAAATCATCACTCTAGAGTTTGCATTTTCTACAACCATAGTTTCTTCAGTCATCATCTTTGTGCATTGTTCTCCCAGCCATTGTTGTGCTAGTAACAGAATGGACACACCACACTCGATGGCTGCACATTCCTCCAGTGTCAAATTGGAGTAGGATTTTTTTTATTGATATATACATTGCATATTATTTATATATTTACATTATTTACAAATCTCCATACAGTATAAACTTCAATTTAAGCATCTCTCCTCACTCTTTTATCCATAATCAAAACATGTTTCCCCAGAATCGTTGTCAAAGTCCATTTTCCATTCTATTTAATTTCATTTAGTCTCTCATTCCATGTAGTCCATGAAACATAAATATTACTCTGTCCATTTTCATCTCTTCTTCCTGTTTTTGTGCACCATAAAAATCAAATTCTATTATGTCCATATGTATTTCCTCAGATTTTAATAAAATTTTCACCCTGTTGTGTGAAAATATGCTTACATATTTCTTTCCACAAATTATTAACTCTTTTACATTTCAAAAACACATGCTCAGTAGTCTCAAACTCTCCACATTTATTACATATTCTATCTTTCTTTTTCTTGTATGGCATATTTGACTTAACTGCCAATTTTCTAATAGACAATGTCCATAAAAAATCATTACATTCTTTAATCTTTTTATAGTTATTATATCTCATCAGTATGGCTTTTTTCATATCTATTTCTAAATCATTCCATGGATCAATGCAATAAAATAGTTTCATAATATTTAAGTACCATTCCTTTCTATTTTTCTCACGTATATATTTTTTTTATTTTCCGTAACGCAATATTATATTGTTACTCGTTTATTTCTTTATTCCCAATGCTTTTTACTTCTTTTGTAACTTACACTCCTTCCCACAATTCTTTGTATTTATAATATAGCATTATTTTCATCAAGTTTTTATGTTCCTTCATAACTCCTTTTATTACCTTATATAAAATTAAAGAAGCTGCATGTACTATTGGGTTTATTAAACCCTTGCCTCCTTGCTCTTCTTTCATATATAGAATACCTTTCTTTACTGGATTCAGTTTAGAGCCCCTTATAAAAGAAAATATAATCATCATTAGTTCATTTTCATACTTAGTAGAAATTATATAGATGTTAGCAACATAAGCATTTGTTCCTATTACCATAGTGTTCAACAAGTGAGCTTTTTTCTATATGAAAATCTATATGATTTCCCCAACATAGTCATATCCTTTACTTCTTTGAGTACATTATCCCATTGTTGTTGTTTGTATTTATTCCTTCCAAATATCATTCCTAGTATATCTGTATTTTTCATTGAACTCTCAATACCTCCTATCATACCTTAAAACCCAAATTCTTTACTTTTCTCCTTATTTATACTTAAACCAATTTTTTAAATGTATGCTTAATTTTTCATTTACTTTTTCCATCCATACTTTATTTTTAGCAATTAATACAATATCATCCACATAATTATACATTCTTAGCAGTTGTTTCTTCCATTCCTTCCCACAATTCTTTGTATTTATAATATAGTATAATTTTTCTATCAAGTTTATATTTCCTGCATAATTACTTTTAATACCGTATATAAAATTAAAGATGCTGCATTTACTATTGGGCTTATTAACCCCAAACCTCTGCTTTCATATACAGAATCCCTCTTTTGACTTGATTCATTCTAGAGCCCCATATAAAACAAAATATAATCATCATTAATTCCTTTTCATACTTAATAGTAATCATATAGATGTTGGCAGCATAAGCATTTTTCCTATTACCATGGTGTTCAACAAGTGTGCTTCTTTCTGTACGTAAATCTATATGATTTCCAAAAATGTGTCATATCCTTTACTTCTTTGAGTACATTATCCCATTGTCATTGTCTGTATTCATTATTTCCAAATGTGATTCCAAATATATCTATATATTTTTCATTGAACTCAATACCTCCTATCATACATTCAAAACCAAATCCTTTACTTTTCTCATTATTTATACTTAAACCATTTTTTTTAATTTATGCTTAATTTTTCATTTACTTTTTCTATCCGTACTTTATTTTTAGCAATTAATACAATATCATCCAAATAATTATACATTCTTGGCAGTTGTACTTGCTTCATCATTTTGTATCCACCACTACTTGACATTTTATTAATTTCCTTCACTATTACATTCATAACTAATGAAGAAATTACACTACTAGCTGGGCAACCCTGCTTTATTGTACATTCTATTTTAGTTCTCCCCCAATCAGCCATTTAAGTTTAGTTTCACATACTTCCTTTCATAAACAGATTTTATTACTTGTAATATTTATTTGCTTACATTATATGCTTGCAAAATTCCCCATAATCATCATCTTCTTTCGGCTGTTCCCATTAGGGGTTGCCACAGCAGATCACATTTCCATTTCTTCCTGTCCTCTGCATCTTGCTCTGTCACACCAACCACCTGCATGTCCTCTCTCACCACATCCATAAACCTTATCTTAGGCCTTCCTCTTTTCCTGTTACCTGGTAGCTTCATCCTTAGCATCTTTTTCCCAATATACTCAGCATCCCTCCTCAGCACATGTCCAAACCAACGTAATCTTGCCTCTCTGGCTTTGTCTCCAAACCTTCCAACCTGGGCTGACCCTCTAATATACTTATTCCTAATCCTTCAAAAAAACAAAGGAAAAAACAGCTCGAAACAACTTCCAAATAGCCACACTCGAACAATAGGTCTAGCGCTTTCATTCACTTTTAATCACGTGAACTTCATCAGAAAAAACACTTACAAACCTACCTCTTCCTTTTATACTAAATTAACTTACAGGAAATGATCTAAAACATTAATTGATTAATTAATCAATATAAAGTCAATCCCTAATACACAGTATATAAATATGGATGTCCTTATATACAAATGTGTGTTAAAAATTCATCTGTACATTAAAAAAAAACATTTCAAATTGATGACTTCATTTAAGCCGGGTGCTATATCTGCCCCAAATAGTAGCTGCCAGAATGCTTCTCTACATTCCAGTGTGTTGTTTAAATCCCCAGCAAATAATGCCTTATCAACACTGTCTAAAACAAAAAATTCAAACTTTTTAAATAATGAACAAGAAAGTGCATGCCTTGATAGTGAATTAGTCTTGTCTTTTTTTCTTTATAGCTAGAGTGTGTTCATATATTCTACATTTCAGACTTCTCTTTGTTTTCCCTATATAATAATTTTTACATGTGGTACAGGTATCAATATAAGCAACATACTCACTGTTGCAATTATAATAATTTTTTGCCCAAAATGTTTGTCTCAAATGTTCCACAATAACGAAGGAAGAATTGCTAATGAACCTACATTGTTTGCAATTCATGCAACTAAAAGTTCCCTTTTTATTGGAACATGTACGGATGTTATTGCTATTTTTCACTTTACCTGATTCCAACATAGACTTAATGTTAGTAATTCTCTTGAACGTAAATCTAGGTGTCACCCCTAAAATGGAAGCCAGTTCCTTGTTTCTGAGAATTATTCTCCAATTGTTTTCAATAATATATTTAATGTTCCACATTTCACTGACTATTGGCAAGGGAAATGCAATATTGAATTATTGTGTTTCCGTTGTGGAACTAGTCCTATAAATGTTTGGCGGACCCACCACTGAGTCCTTAGAATGTAAAATGGGTTTAGCAACCCCACTTTTCAAAGTTCTTA
Organism: Protopterus annectens; assembly: GCF_019279795.1. Taxonomy (NCBI): domain Eukaryota; kingdom Metazoa; phylum Chordata; order Ceratodontiformes; family Protopteridae; genus Protopterus; species Protopterus annectens. Next base: position 868,484,133 of record NC_056727.1, on the reverse strand, counting down.
CTTCATCTTCTATTCTTTTTAACCATTCCAAATCATACCCTCTGTTAAGAAACAAAGATATCAGGAATACTAATTCCTTAGAAAAAACTTCTTCATCTGAAGTCAGTCTACTCAATCCTATAACCTGTCCTTTAATGACTCCCTTCTTCATATGAATGGGATGCAAACCATCCCTATGTAAATACTGATTGGCAAAACAAGGTTTTCTGTATATTTTGCTTTTGTATTCTCTTGTTACATTATCTATACTTAGATTCAAATCAAAAAAATTAATATTTTTTCCAAATCCACTAATTTTAAAGGATAAAAATCCTGTAGTGTTATTCAAATGTGTTACTAATTCACCAAATTCAAGATAGTCCCCAGTCCACAGAAAAAACAAGTTGTCAATGTATCTATAATATATATCCACCTTACTAAAACTAGACTGTGACTCTAAAAATTTTTGTTCCCAATTTGCCATGACTAAATTAGCAAATGCTGCAGCTACTCTTGCCACCATGGCGACACCTGAAAGTTGTTTATACAATGCTTTATTGAATCTGAAGTAATTGTTGTCTAATACTAACTCCATTAAATTACAAATGGTGTTTATGTCCACCCTCATCACACCGAGTGCAAATCTTAACATCTTTAACTCTGCCACATCGAGCTCAAACTCCTGCCTTTTTGTCAATGCCACTGTCTCCAACCCATATAACATAGTTGGTCTCTCTATCCTCTTGTAGACCTCCCCTTTCACTCTTACAGGTACTCGTCTGTCACAAATCACAAAATTCCCCATAATGATTTGTATTGAATATCCCCTATCATAACCTTTGCTTCTACATTTTTATTTATAATATCATCAATTATTTATCTTATTATCCATAGTAACTCTTAAGTTCCTTTTCTTCCAAATAAATTTTGGTCATATATTCTATCCATTTTTTTCCTGTATCCTTTTTGTTGTTGTTCTCATAAAAAAATTATAATCTATATTATTCAATGTTACAGGTCTCCAGTTTTTATCTCCTCTTTATTTCCCTTTTTTAAATGTAAATTTTGATTCCTGTACATATCTATTTCTCTTTAATTCCAGTGTCTAACCATTTATAACTTCTATAAAAAATATTTTTTGCCACTCTTTCTTTTCTTTATACATACCATATTCAGTCCTGTTCAGTCCTGTTGCAGAATTCATGTCAATATCTTTTAGAATTTCATTCAATTATTTCATTATTTTGGGTTCTAAATACTCACTATATTCCTTATTTAATTTTTCACCTTTATAAATTTGTTACATGTTTTCTTCTCTCAACAAATAATTCCAATACACATTCTTTAATTATTTTGTATATTCATTCTTGCTATCTTATTTTCTTACCTTCATTATGTTTTAATTCTTTTATTATTTTTTCCTTCTTTTATTATACTACTCAAATTTAGTGCTACCTCTTCTTTCCTTCCTTGTAAACAATATTTTTGCTTATATAACAATTTTAATTTGATTCATTTAATATATGTATCTTTCTTTTTCATAAAAGGAATTTTCTTCTCTAATAAATCTCTAAATGTTCTTGACTTAATATCTTATATCTTTTTCTTTTCTTCCTTATACATTCTAAACATACTTCTTTATATTTTTCTTTAAAATTAAGCCACCAAGCAGCCCAATTCTCATAAATGTCCCTCATAGTTGTATGATTTTTCCATAATTCCACAAGTTTTTTTTTTCTCTTCTAAATCTAGTTCATTTTCATTAATTCTCTTTATTCCTTTTCCTATTCTTATATGTTCTTCATTTTTCTGTACTTTAACCCATATTGCTACATGATCTGAAATCCAGCAGACTAATTCCATTTTTATAACTTGTAAGCTATCAGATATTAAAAAATAATCAATTTATGTCCTAATATCTTTCCTTTTATAGGTCCAGTGGTTATTTTCCCATACACTTAACTTTCCACTTCTCATAATTTCTTTAGCCATTTTAACATCACAATTGCACTTATTTTTCCTTAAATTATAATTAAAAGCACCCACTGTTACATATGCATATAAAGCTATAATTCTATATGCATATTTTTCCATCTAACATCTATTGCCATAGTTTGGCCTAGTTCCACTATGGTAACATCTAATATTTTAATGCTTTTTTGACATAATGTACAGATGCCCTAGCATGTTTCTTTCCCCATGTTCCAAACTACCACACCATTCGAAAGTTTTTCAGTTTGTGTTCTTTCTTTCTCTGTTAATAATCTGATATCGTCTACTGCAGCACACCATTGTAATATACCTATTCTCCTTTTAAGATTTTTCATACTGTTTACAATATGTTCAGCTTTTAGGAACAGTTAGTATAATAAAATGTTTATCCTTTTCCTTTCTTATTTTATTATTACTTTTTTGAATGTTCTTTTCCTTTCTTTAACTCTTTTTCCCTATCAAATTCTTTTTATTTCTTACTGTGCACCAGTTAGCTTCTTCCTCACTTGTCTCCTCTGTTTCTTTTTCCTTGTCAGTTACATCTTTTTGTACATTTTCTTGTATAACACATTCTACGATCTCTTTATCCTGTATAATTTCATTTTCTTGCACATTAATTTCACATTCTAGCCATGAATGACCAGTATTGCCACATTTTTCCACTTTAAATCACATTTTTTGCATGATGCCCTGTTTTACTACCTAAAAACATATTTTTATCACATTCATTGATTAAATGACAATTTTTTTCCACAAAAATAAGTTTGTGGTTGACCCCTGTATTTCACAAAACCCCTATTACTATGAACATTAATAATAGGTAGGTGCATAACATTATCATTTTCCATTTTCAGTATTACTCCACATTCCCATCCCCCAGTCTGTAGTCTTCCTCCATTGTATATTTTTGTAGTATCCGTTACTTCTTTGCATATAGTTAAGAAATGTTCTTTCACTTCTTTTGCTTCAACTTCAGTTCTAAACTGGATCGTTATTCTTTTTTTTGTCTGAAAAAAGCTTGCACCTCATATTCTGACCATGAATAAATATTTTTCTTTTGTTCATATGCACCCCAAAAAATATTCATGGCTTGCCCACACTCAAATATCAAGTCACAAAAAGTCTCTTTATTAATTAAAATGAATGCTCTTACCTCCTTTGCTTTGACACCCAGAGGTGCTATGACAGAGTCCCAAACCTTATACATGTCCAAACTTTCTTCCTTTTTTACAGCTCACATGTACTGTATACTTATTTTTTGTTTCTTTTATTTCTTCTTTGCTCAATCTCCCACAGTTTGTGCATAAGTTTTTGTCTCAAATTTTTTGGCACAGTCTCCACTTCTCCTTTTTCTTCTTCCATTTTCTCCATGATGTCACTCCATGAAATTGCTGCTTCACTTTCTGGTTCACTTTGGTTTACCATTTCTTCCAAATAATAATCCCACAGCCCTCCCAATTGGATGGTTGTAATTATGCATTTCTCAGAGTTAACTATCTCTCCTTCAATCTCCTGTGAAAGTTTTCCTCTAAATCCATCTATGTTACAGCTACAATCTCATTTTCTTCCAATATCACTGTTTTTTTCTGCACCCACAGCATCATAAAAAACTTCTGGTATTGATTCTACCATTTTGGCTACATTTTCATCCAAAGTTGAATCAGACATATGTTTTTTTCCTGTTCCTTTTGGCTGCCTCCACACCTGGACAGGAAACAGGAAGTCAGGATTTGTAATGCACAAATCCTTCCCCCAACTACCAAGAGTAGGGGAAGTTTCCTTATGCTGTGGCCAAATGTATCCTAGCAGTATAAATACCACCTTGGTTCAACCTTGAAACCTCCTAGCCTAGTGAGTCTAACCCAGTCAGGAAAGGATAAATTAACTAAATTATATCTAGATAGGTTGATAGATAGATGTTCTATATAGTTACACATGTTTCTCTGACTAGAATGGACATGCTCTACTTAAAGAAAGAATGCTGAGTGCTTTGTCTCATATGTCAAATTATAATTATGTTGGAATGCCCAAACACCTCAGAAATACTAAATTTTTCAGTATTCCAATCATGTTTGTGTGTGTGTGTGTGTGTGTGTGTGTGTGTGTGTGTGTGTGTGTGTGTGTGTGTGTGTGTGTGTAAGTGTGCTCGTGCATGTGGGCTCATGCAGTAGTACTAGGGGTTGGACTGGTTGGACTGGAGTTTGGTTTAGTTTAAGTTCTGTGAATGTCTTATTTAATGTATAGGATATGGTTAGCATTATGGTTAAGTTTAGATTTACGGTTATTTTTGAGACCAGTTTTAAGGCCAGGTATAGGGTAACTGCACATGAGTAAGCTTGTACAGGGCAGGGGTGTGGAGCATGGCATAGGGACGTTGATTCATTATTCATTCTCTCTGTAATCCATTATAAAAGTGAACAGTCAGGGTAAGCAAAAAAGTAATGATTTTTTGAGTTGGAGACTCAGAGATTTACTGATGACATGCAAACTCTAAACTGGGCTGTGATTTCTTCAGCATTCCAATTCCAGCAGCATAAAAATGTGTTCCAAAAACACTGGCACAAGTAGGGCTAAGTACTAATAGCACATGTTGAAAAACTCATAGCACAGTAAGTGATTTGCAAGTCATTCATTATGCTTATGAATGCATGCATCAGGGATTACAATAGGGTTTGTGACATATTACTATGCACAGCTGCTGCCTAGTAGTGCTATATAATATTTATAATTCTAGGTACATCTTTACTTTTCATAATAAACCTCTACTCATGATTTAGATAACTGCAAACACTTTTAATACATGAAACCAGCACTAATCTGATTTCTTCACATTGCTTTTAGAAACAACTTTTTGGTGAGTAAATTTACTGCTTACTAACTAGACATGTATTGTGGAAAACAGAATGACAACAATGAACATCATTTAGCTGTATCCGTTTCATCAGTTCTCTGTCTATCGTACAACACTTGGCAGGGTAGTATTAGTGAAGGTGTAGTCATTTTTTCACCAAAGCTTGAAGTTTCAAATGTGAATGTTGGGAGATTCAGGATCTGTAACTCATGATACCTAAAACTTTATCATTCATATTTGTTCTAGAGGAAAAGGAGAGATGCTATATGGGTAGAAATTCATATGGGGGAGGGGTTACAAAAGACCTGAGATTACATTCTTTCGTCTGCCTGATCTGCATGCTATGTAAAATGGTATCATGATAAACCTTCTCAAATGACACACTGACCTATATTTTTTAAGATGTGGAACATGTTTGATTTAAGATGACATCTTGCCTTATAAATATTGTTAAATTCTTTGAAGGTGTAATGCCAGAAATTAATAAAGGTGTGACAATGGACACTGCTTACTTTGACCTTGTGAGGCTTTTGAAACTGTACTATATAAGGACATAACTGACAAATAGGATGCATTGAATGTCAATCCATAAGAATTCAGCAGTTAAAACGCTAGCTAACCAACAAGATGGAAAATGTTGGTGAGTTTAACTTTCAAAGTTAACAAAGCTTTCTTACCATTGGATCCCACTGGCATAACTTACTTTGTCAAGACGTGTAACACCCAAATCTGTGGGCCCCCAAACTCCCAAAATATACTGTGGACAAAACAAATGAAAAGTGAATTTTAAATATTACTAGTTCTCCAGTTTGAAAGGAGACTATAATCACTGTACTCATTAAGTGTGAGGGCTATGCCTTTCACATCCATACATACTGACTATGAGATCGCTATACTTAAGAGAAGGTGAAATACTTGGAGGTACCACAGCTTTGGACTTGGTATTTATTCCCTCTTTTCACTTCTACTTTGTTGAGAATCATAAATGCAGGTTTTACAACTTTAAAATTCACCCAGAAAAAAAGGCAACAGTGACCATAAAAAATAAATGTCATTAAACATAACAGTAGCTGACAAACTCACTTACATTGATGAATCAATAATGTATGCTGTTTTGGTCAAGTGTTTTTAATCATGATCTATGAGGCTTTGGACAGAATAGAGGAAATGAAATGCTGGGAAATTACTTAAATGTACAATGCTGTATTAGTAAGGGTGGTCATGAAATGCTTCAATGTCTCAGTATTGAAATGCTGAAAATTACATATGCAAATTAGAATGCTATAAAAACAGTTCATACCCTGAGGGGAAAATGCAGGAGCAGTAAAAGAGAGAAGAATATTTTACTACTATGATTAGATGAACCCAAAACATATTAAAACAAGGTAAAAAAACTGGAAGCTTACCTACTGCTTTATTAGAATGTATGGGAAAAGGAGCATCAGTGCCACGGTTACATTTAGCATATTACACCCATGGGACTTAATCCAGTTTCTTTTATAGGTAATGAAGACTTCAGCTTTATAAATATGAAAAGATAAATGAGAGAGCTCAGAGAAGGGTAATAACAATACTGTAGTGCAGCCATATAATAAAAGTAGCCTGTGTGTGCCTGAGGGAGGGAAGATGACAGGAGATATGCTATAAATGTTTAAGTGCATTTCAAGCAAATCAGCAGAGTACAAGAGAGCAACATGCTAAAACAGGAAGAGGGTGTGAGAGAGAGAGTGAGAGAAAGACCTGCACAAGTAGAAAGTGACTAGATGTGAAGAAACAGGACGGACCACAAGGGAATTGTGTGTGTGTGTGTGTATATATATATATATATATATATATATGGGTCTAGGTTAGAAGATCGACAGCCGACATCACCGACAACGGATTAGCAGGCGCCAGATGATCGACATTCGGAAGACCGACGCTACGGATGAAAACGCCGACGCCAGGGATAGTGACTTGGAAAGAAGGCTGTGTGAGTATGCGGTGGTGACGGACGTTAGGGTGCGAGTAAGGTAAGTGTGGATAGTGACAGTCTGTGGGGATAGGGGTGGGTTAAGTGAGTTAGGGTTAGGGCGCGGGTTAGGTAAGTGTGCGGTAGTGGTATTTTTTGGGTTAGGGGTGGGTTAAGTGAGTTAGGGTTAGGGCGCGGGTTAGGTAAGTGTGCGGTAGTGGTATTTTTTGGGTTAGGGCGGGTTAAGTGAGTTAGGGTTAGGGCGGGTTAGCTGAGTGTGCGATAGTGACGGACCTTAGGGTAAGGGTTTGGGTTAGGGTTGTACATAGTTGTGTGTGTGAGGTTTAGTGTGGGTTTGTGAGGATTTTGGTGTGCTTGTGTTCTGTGTGTGGTTTTTGGATAGGGGATGTGTTTTGTTAGTTGATTGTTGTTATTGTGGTGTGCAGTGTATGGGGTTTCGTGTTTGTGGACTGTCGGTTACTTGTTTGTCGGGCATGTGAGGTGTCGTGGTTATGGTTTTTCGATTATGTGGTGTCGATGTTTCTGTTGTCGGTGAAAGTAGCTGTCGATGTTATAACCTAGAACCATATATATATATATATATATATATATATATATATATATATATATATATATATATATTAAAGGCAGTGTTATGCTATTGAAATGGCCTTTCAAATAAGGCAGTGAGGTCAAAAAAATTGCCAGGAGAACTGAAAACATGTAGGAGTGATGTTATGTGGTGCTCCTAATGGCTAACAAAAGATAGAGGTATTTAAAAGGTAACTGCAACTTATCCCTTGGATAAGGAAATAGGATAACTGGGCAGCCAACATGTTTCATATCTGCTCTCAGAGTCTAATTTGACCTGTTTATTATCCTTAATAAAAAATAAACAACAGAGATTCTTTACTCACTTAATTACAAAGCTTTGATGTTTGCACCTTAGATACACATTTATTTTAATGTGGTTTATTAATAATTAGGCCGCAGCTTAGGTTTGTACTTTTATGGTTTGTGCTGATTTAGTCAACCATCTCCTGAAACAAATAACTCATCACACATTACAACATTAATCACTATCCAGCTGGCAATGAAGCCAGATTCAACAGCGACTCATGTGGTATTTTCATAAGACTGAACAGGTTCGCCAGCGACTCGTGGTATTCTCATAAGACTGAACAGATTCACCAGTGACTCATGGTATTCTCATAAGACTGAACAGATTCACCAATGGCTCTTGTGGTATGCTCATAAAACCCAACAGATTCACCAGCAACTCATGTGGTATTCTCATAAGACCAAACAGATTCACCAGCGACTCATGTGGTATTCTCATAAGACCAAATAGATTCACCAGCGACTCATGTGGTATTCTCATAAGATCAAATAGTTTCACCAATGACTCGTGGTATTTTCATGAGACCAAACAGATTTGCCAATGACTCCTGTGGTATTCTCATAAGACTGAACAGATTCACCAATGACTCATGGTATTCTTATAAGACTGAACACATTCAACAATGGCTCTTGTGGTATTGTCATAAAATTGAACAGATTCACCAGCAACTCGTGGTATTCTCATAAGACCAAACAGATTCACCAATGACTCGTGGTATTTTCATAAGACCAAACAGATTTGCCAATGACTCCTGTGGTATTCTCATAAGACTGAACAGATTCACCAGCGACTCATGTGGTATTCTCATAAGACCAAACAGATTCACCAATGACTCGTGTTATTTTCATGAGACCAAACAGATTTGCCAATGACTCCTGTGGTATTCTCATAAGACTGAACAGATTCACCAATGACTCATGGTATTCTCGTAAGACTGAACAGATTCACCAACGGCTCTTGTGGTATTCTCATAAGACTGAACAGATTCACCAATGACTCATGGTATTCTCATAAGACTGAACAGATTCACCAATGGCTCTTGTGGTATTCTCATAAAACTGAACAGATTCACCAGCGACTCATGGCATTCTCACAAGACCAAACAGATTCACCAATGACTAGTGGTATTCTCATAAGACTGAACAGATTTGCCAATGACTCTCGAGGTATTCTCATAAGACTGAAGTGGAAGTAGTATGTTTCAGAAGAAAATTGTAAACCTGGCTGGGCATGTTTTGATGATTGTCATATAATGAGTTTGATTAAAAACAGAACTTACATTATTTACATGACTTGTCCCCTAGACATGCATACATCTCCAGTATGTTACAAGATTGTGTTTTGCACTACCACCAATGACGCACTGTTTATGTGAGTAGCTTATTGATTAGAAGAGGGTTTTTTTTCTTCAGTGACACTATTCAAAAGTGAAATGGAGGTGTTCTTTAGTTGTAATAGCAGCAAGTTCACTTGCAATTTTTGCAATTTATGCTTGGATAAATTGACTTTTGAGGTAGAAAGTCCGTGCACATTTTTGTGCTTGTCTAAATGGATTTTTTTTCAAGTAGTCATTGTAATTTACTAAAGCCAAAAGGAGTCTATTTAGTCAGTCAAATAACTCATTTAGGGCAGTTCTAGAACTGGAATTGTAATGCACTTTTATAGCATACTCTACTAATTTAATTTGCTTCTGGTTTGAAATGATTATTCAGCCAATCCATTTTCTAGATTTAAAAAAAATCAGACTAAATTAAATTAATTTAACTCAAATCAATGAGTTAAAATTCTTTAATGGTGGCTTATATCATTTAGAGGAATATGTTATAGCATGCGGTTAGGTTGCTGACAGTCAAATAATACGTTGGGATGTTTGCAGTAGACTACGGTTATGTTCTGAGAAGCAGTACGTAAAGTTTTTGTTGTGACTTTCGGCTTTTCCCGGTTAGGGGTCACCACAGCGGATCTCCGGTCCGCTAATGATTGGCAGTTGATTTTTACGTACCGAGTTACCAGTCCTGATGCACAACCTTCAACGAAGGTACGCCCATTCACGCATGTCTCCACGCAGAAGACGCTCTAACAGAGAGTCGAACTGGACAGCGTCTTACTGTGAGGCGACAATGCTACCGCAGCACCACTACCGGTGCAATACCCAAAGTAAAGCACTGAATAAGACAGATAGTTATATAACCCTTCTACTTCACCACCCAGTACTGCGCTACTGCTAAGATAATGCTAAAATGAATATATTTCTGACCCAATTTCTTCTTATATACTACTACTCATGTGAGCTTGATAAAGAAGTCAGTGATGTAGCAGTTTCTGTCACTGTGATCAAACATATGAAATAGGTTCCAGAAAAAAATCTGGTTATGCGTTTCTTCAAAAAAAAAAAAAAAAATCTGTGAATGAAAAAATGAATAAATTGCAGAATGAAGTAATCCCAAATCACTTGTCCTTAAATTCTAGAGAGTAGCTATGAATCACAGGCAACTGGATGGCATTTGATTCAAATGTAATGTCCAGCACTTGCAACATTAAAGGAAGTCGTAAGAGAACTGTGTACAGATAATGCCCCAGATAAATCGCATGCATTTAAGAGAAATAATGGACACAGTATTTCTGAGCTAAGCATCTAGTATAGAAATAATGAGCACTATACTGTAAAGATATGAAACACAGTGCAACTGAATTCAGTAAATGTGCTTGGCAAAGAATATATGAATGCAATTGACCTCAGTGGCTTGTTGGAGAGACTGAGAGCAGCTAAGTTGCTTGTGCTGGGATGTATATCCCAGGTATAGTTATTAACATATAACAGAATAATGTACAGTTTAAGGTCCGCGCCTCATTACTGCTTTTATTTAGATATACCCTAGACAAAATGCTCATGCTTATTATTCTGCAGTGATCGAAATGCCATTTTCTCATTTCATTCAAACTGCTGGCTATTATTTTTGTGTATAAATTACTGAAAACATTGGCTCTTGAGAGATCATGGTAAGGGAACTTCATCAAGTAAATGATTTGCAGTCCCTCTATGAAACAGGTTTAAATGAGCTGGTTAAATTGTTCAGAAGTATACCTTCAGGACAAGTATTCCCACCTTGTTAATGAGCTTAACACTTGTCACATGTTTTAGCCAACCATGTAATGGATTTCTGTGGGCATATTTTTTCCAAATGTTAAATTAAAAATTGATTTTTTAAGTATAGGGGCTGATTAGTTTCTTATTACAAATAATGCATATTGTTGTATAGTTTTAAGCTTTTCACTTGCAAAGATAATTTAGAAATGTTTACACGATTATTATTTGAATGTTATCCTTTTAGACTATTTATGAAAGCATTAGGTTGTAGCTATTATAAGACATTTGAACTACTGACCATTTAGTTATATTATTGAGCAATCGTAGGCCAGATATTTTACATACAAACTGCACAGGTGATAAAATTACATTGCATGAAATGGATATAATTTGTGTGTACCTGTGAAGCTGCTACCATGCAATAATTTTCTTTTTGTTAGCATAAATGGCCCTAAGTGGTGGTGACTTTTGATGTGATACCCTGACCCCATGCACAAAATTTACAAAATGAGAAAAAAGAGAGCTGATGCCTATGCCAGTAAGTTGTTAGCCCACCTGTGTCTATATAAACAGCAAGTAAGTAATACCAGTTGACATTTGTTTAAATGTGTGTTTAAATACATTATTTTAAAATGTTATCGTAGCTGGTTAAGACAAAGATGGGTGTCATTAGTTCTCACAGTTCTTCAAGAAATGATGACAAACAAGGAAAAGTGCTCATTATTGTTCTATCTGAGCTGTTTGACACCAGATTAATTTCATTCAAGATCTTTTTCTACATTATTCAAAACAGATCTTAATTGTTTTAATCATGTATTATGTATGCTGCCTATTTAGCTATGCTAGAACTTATTTTACCCATACTCCATATTTCGCTCTAGTTCCCCATAATAACACTTTCTTAAACCTAATTCTACACTCTCAACATTTCATCTGACCATATCTTTACGCTTAGTAGCAACGGAAACGTTTTTGTTTCCTTCTTAGTTCTTTCCTAATCCCGCAAAAGAAAGCTTAGTGACCTCTCCTCGAACTTGTCTTTCTTTTATTAGTATCCTTATGATGCCAGCAATATTGATGTGTGTGTGTGTGTGTGTGTGTGTGTGTGTGTGTGTGTGTGTGTGTGTGTGTGTGTGTGTGTGTGTATATATATATATATATATATATATATATATATATATAAAAAACACTGCGGTAGTGGTGCTGCGGTAGCGTTGTCACCTCACAGTAAGATGCTGTCCGGTTCGATTCTCAACTAGAGCGTCTTCTGCGTGGAGACATGCGTGAATGGGCGTACCTTCGTTGAAGGTTGTGCATCAGGGCTGGTAACTCGGCACGTAAAAATCAACTACCAATCATTAGCAGACCGGAGTTCCGCTGTGGCGACCCCTAACCGGGAAAAGCCGAAAGACACAACAATATATACATATATATATATATATATATATTTAGAGAGAGAGAGAGAGAGTACTTAAAATGATCAAACTATCTAAAGTTTGATGTTACTAGCACTGTCAACAAATGGTCAACAATGCAAACAAATCTACAAAAATATATCAAATAATTTGCTTTTGTAGGGTAGCAAGCCCCGCTGCACCCCCCTGCCAATTTTATATATATATATATATATATATATATATTTATGTGTATATATATATATATAAAACTCCAACATCATACAATCTCTGGGAAAAGGGCATATTCCCTAAGTCCAGGGATTGTCGATGTCACTCACCTATTGACCATCTGTTTAGTTGATCAAATTATGTTGACTAAACAGATATCAACAATAACAGCAGTTGGCACACACAAATACGTACCTTTCATGTATTCTTAAAGGTTTAGGATCCCCACCACATACTGTATATCTCATGTGTTAGTTCCATCCTATATATCCTCAACAGTCTATTCCTGAAACATTTTACCTATAGTCTTCTATTTCCCTTCTTATTTACCCATTCATGTTGACTGTAATCATACCCACTGCATATGTGTTTTCTCTCACTATTATTCATTGCTCCATTGTTGAAATATCTCCTGTCAGCTGCGTACATATTGCCTTATATAACACTGTTGCTGTTACATTATGCAGTGAAGGTTAACATTCTGTTTTGCAATATTTCATTTGAACTAGTATTTATTTATTTATTATTTATTTATTTTACATTTGTTAACCGGGAAATTCCGACTGGACCAGGTCCATTTTCAGTGGAGACCCGGGGAGAAAGCTCCAACATCAAGTTATACAAATTCAGTACATCCAGCATAATACATAAAACAGGTTACATCATGTAACAAGAATTAATAAAAACACTCCAGGTAAAAGATATAGAACATGGGTAAAAAGACAATGTCAGTCATACATTGGTAAGAAAAGAAAATATATCAAGTAAGATTCTACAGTTAAAAGTACCCTTTCAGATAACCAAGCCTACAGGGGATCAGAGCTCCAGCATGTGATCAGAGAGGAATTTGGGGAGTTAATAGTAGTATGGGTAGGGTTATGTGATACAAGGGCATAACCATGTACTAAGAAGGTGCGATTTGAGGGAGTTTTTGAATATGGATGTGGAGGGGGCAGTGGACACAGATAGGGGAAGAGAGTTCCAATTTCTGGCAATGGTATGGGAGTAGAGTGCTTTCCCTGCATTATTGTTAGCCTTGGTGATGGAGAGGAGAGATTTTTCACTGGATCTTAGGTATCGGTTTGTAGTATAGATAGTAAGTAGGTTGGATAATGAGGGGTTTTTTTCAGGATATTTGAGAATATTGTAGGCTGTGCCCAGCTGGTGATAGTTAAGTAGCTGTGGTAGCTCAAGCCATTTTAGTTCTTTTAGTGCAGCACAGTGATGGGTTCTATAGGTTGAGTTAGTAGCAAAGTTGGCTATTTTATTGTAGCATGACTCTAGTTTGTCTAGGTCACATTGCCTGATTTGGGTAAAGATTGGTGCTGCGTATAATAGAGTTGAGAGGAGGTGGCTTTGTGCAAGAGTGACTCTTGCTTTTTGTGAGAGAAAGGACTTATGCCTGTATAGGGAGCCTAGTGTTTTGCGTACTAGTTTTATGGTATGTGAGATGTGAACATCAAAGTGGAGATTATTGTCTATTTTAATGCCCAGAAGTTTGGTGTGGTTAGAAGGGGAGATGGTAGTGCCATCCTTAGACATTAGTGCCTTATTATCTTTACACCTCTACACTAGGTCAAAAATCAAGTACGTTTTAAAAACACAAGGTGCAATTTCTTAATCATGGGAAATGGAGGTCAATGTCTGTAAGAAAGTAATGGAACATATGCAACAAAGACCCATATTTTAGACTATCTTTTTATATGGAATGTTGAAGTGTAGAAGGATAGGTGATCATTAAACTTTCTTGTGTGCTTTTTACTCTTACCTGAAACACAGATATCAATACGTAATGGTTCTGCCCAATAGAACATTCCCGCGTTGCTCAAATTGTGTTGTATGGGACTGTCGAAGCATAGAGCTTACATCAAGTTTATATCAACTGGAAGCAACCAATTTCCATGCTATGATATTCAGTTGTACTGGCATAGTTCATAAAGCATCAGAGTTGTATCCTAGTAAGCAGGCTTGACATTTTCCTATATCCATTATGTCTGACCATTCATATTCACTGGAAGTTTTACATCTGCCATCAATTGATCCACTGAAGGTTTGCTGGTCAGTGTAAGGAATATAAGGATATTAACCAGTGTCTCGGTAATGTAGGACTATGCTTTATAGCCCTAGGGTCCAGTGCTCAGTTCTTTCATCTGCTTTGTGTATGCAGAATTACTTGGATTTTGCCTGGGTGTAGTGAAAAAACACTGAGCAAAAAACGACAAAAAAAAAAAAAACATACTTATTTGTGGTCTTGCAAAAATGTCCATATTTAAAGAGCATTTAAGCACATTGGTGGCAGTCATGATTGTGGTACTGATAAGGGTGACTACATGATGCAGTTTTGTCTGTGAAAATATGAAAATAGACAAACAATAATAAAACACTATGCACCTTCAGCATTTACTGTTTAACTGTCTTAATACACCACATGTGCCATTGATTCCAAAGCCCTTTCAGCAGATCAGCAGACTAAAGTGTTTGTCAAAGACCTTACCCATTTACTAGCATTATGGTTCCTTCTCTGCAATATTTAACCACCTCAAATACACCATAGGAGACTTTGACCTTCTCAAATTCACTTTCTCAAAAATCATTTGCTTAGCTCTTGAAAAAGAAGTGAAACCCTAAATATTTCCTTCAGAAGGGTTATGAACTCATTTGGTAATGTCCATGCCTGAACTGCATTAGAGAAAGTAGTGCATTTAAGCTGTTGTTTGACATCAAACAGAAACCAGAGCATTGCTGAGACAGCTCAGTACACCAGCAGGCTTCACAGTATCCTGAATTTATCACGCACAGTAAGTTTGTGAACCCACAAGCATGAAAACATGCTAAACACAGCATAGATTTCAAAGGGCAGTCATTGATACCATACTAGGGTATATGTGTGTGTGCTTATAATCTGTCAGTACCATTGCCTTTCTAGTGGTTATTGTGACACTATGTGTACTACTTTCATATGCCGGATTCAACTGTAGCCTGGTTGAGACAGCTACAAGGAACCCCGTAGATGTCCATAGCCTCTGATCTGTTTAACACTAATGTGGAGAAAGACCCCAGCTCCATTTATCTGGACCTCATATTCCTCTGGTAACAGCATGAGATTTATGAAAATGTAACAAAGTGTGCTAACCAAGATGCAAGAAATGCTCTCTGTGACACTTGCAAGCCAACTATCCTCCCTTCTTCATCTTATCCATACAATGAGACTATTTTCTTAATATTTCCGAACAGCTACCACATTTCCCACTTAACAAACTAGTACCAAAATTCAACTTAGAAGAGCTTCTTATTACTTTCCTGAAAATAAACAAAAATAAACAAATATGTATTACTGTCCTTTATGTCCCTCCTGGTGGCAATACAGCTACACTGGAATATATCTATAACAATTCCACCATTAAAATTTCTACTAGGTGATGTCAATATCAGTTGGTTGGACACAGTCTCTAACTCTGCTACATGCAGCATGACCTAATGTAGTTTTACATATCTAATTAATAGTCTCACATATTACAGAAAGACATCAGACTCTTACTGGATCAGACTCTAGTAAATTCACCACCACAGGTACAATATTAGACTTTGTTAGTGACCATCTCACAATCCATACAACCAAACATCTCACACATCCACTTAATATGTTTATAAAACAACACACAGCCTGTCTAAGTTTAACCCAAAAACTTCCATTAGTATCCTATCATCTATTAACTGGAAAACCCTAAAAATCCTCCACATTAATAAATTCAGTACAACTTTCCTAAATATTTTAAATAGCCTTTCACCTCCTAGATGAAAGAGACTAAAAACAAATAATATAATCTGGCTCTTCAAAAAGAGTAGAATGCTAATGCTAGATAGAGAAAAAGCATGGGAAAATGACAGCCATATAAAACACCACAGTATCCTAAAAACTTCAGAATGCTCTGTAACCATACTAAAAAAGTGAATAAATGAAGACAAACTATGATAGCATAACAACATTTAGAACAATAGTGTACACAATCCTAAAAAATGTATTCAGCCATTAAAGAAATAATACACCCCAGACAAAAATTCAATCCTAACCCCTCCCCCAATAACTCACTACGTGAAACTGCAATAGAATGGAATAGAACTCTTATTTCACAAATAGTATAGGTAGTGTAGCATCCCTAACCAAGGATTCCCAACTATCTAATCCCAACCCTGATCAACCACCATATATCACTGGATTCTCCTTTATCTTCAAACCTGCACACACATCCTACATAAAACTACTCTCAAACAAACTCAAACCATGTTCTACTTCAACTGATGACCTTCCAAATAAGTCCCTTAAAATAGACAATAACATTGCCTATCCTGTCTCAGCCTTTATAATAGGTCAATCCAGGAATCTCAGATTCCCGCTCTCTGGAAAAAATGCACATTATTCCATTAATTAAAGGAGGAAATACCACAACTCAAAGAAGGAAATTCAGCAGACATCACTATCTTTAGACCTACAGCAATCCCCCCCCCCCCCCGGAAAATATTTGATAAATGTTTTCAAAAACAATTGCTGAAATATCTCCTGCAGGATGAACTACTATCACTAACACAATATGACTTCCATTCCTCCCACAGTACTAATACAATACTTCTGCCTTTATAGATATTGTAAATAAATTAGTCTCACCATTATTTCTAGTCATATTAAAGCCTTTGACAGAGTTTGTGACAGAAAACTTTACTTCAAGTGTCCCTACTAGGTCTCTCTCAGCCCACCCTTCAGTGATTCAAATGGTTCTTGTCCAATAGGTATCGTTCAGTAAAATGGCAATCCACCCTCCTCCTGGCCACCATTGGAGTACCTCAAGGTTCTGTCGTTTGTCCCCTCTTCTTTAACATTCTCACCGACATCCTCCACACATCCATGCGAAGGGCCTCTGTAGTACAGTACACAGATAACTCCACGCTCATGTACACATCAGATAACCTGCCCCATCTTCAAAGGATTACTCAGGAAGCTTTAGCATCCACTGAAACATGGCTTTGTAACTCATAACTCATGCTCACCCCCAGTAAGCAATCTAAAACTTGTCACTAAATCTTTATATCATGAAAACAAAACATTTAAATCCTCTCTTTTAATAGTACCAACACAACTAAAACTACACTTAATGTTATTTACTTCCTCCCCACCTCCCTAAGTGCTCCCATCCTTCCTTATCTCCAGACATCTCAAAAGTGAAAAAATGAACAATGCTGTAATAAAGTGGCTAAATCTATAGCAAATACCCCTTTCAGAACCCACCACTGTATAGCAGTAAAATGTCTAAATTAGTTTGAATCTATCCCGTCAACTAATCTATACAAAGCCTCTTAGTACCTATAAAATTATCCAGCATCCATTTGCTTGTCTTGCAGTAAATACTATTCTCTGTCAACAAACCATTCAAATTTGATGGGCATGGTCTGTACGGTTTACTATCAAAATGTCAAGGTGGATTTCCTTGACCATTCACAACCCCAACCCAGAACAATGAAATAAAATAGCGATGCTTGTTCAGAATGTGGATTCCTTCGAAGGAAAGAATCGACATTTGGCCACCCACCATCCTGAAAAAAAACATCTGCTATGAGGTGGAAAATTTCTTACCAATTTGCACCCTCACACCCCCTGCTACTTATATATTTTAACTACAAGATCACACTAAAGTGAGGAAAAGGGTAATTTTCTGATCCCCACTGCAGTGCAATGCCCTTCAAACTATGAACACATTCTCCTTAATGATGTTTCAAAATGACAGGAATTGTGTTAGTAGTTTTGCCTCTCTGACACTCCATGTTCTTCCTTCCAACTGTTGAGGAATGCCACCTCGACATTTTGATTGTAAGCCAGTCTGTACTCATACCATGTTCTGTTATCTTACCATATTTTTAAGGCCCGAAACACCTTGCATATATCCATCAGGTCAGTACCCCGCATCCAGTCCTTTAATACCAATCTGAAATATTAGGAATAAATATAAATGTTCAGAATGTCGGATCTCAGCTGCAGGTAACTTAGCAAAACTTAACAAAAACAACAAAAGTCCTCTTTCCAAATGGAAGATAAAACAGTTCATTTAAGGTTTTAAGCAGATGGTTGCCACTTTATCAGATGTTCAAAGTGGAACATGGTGGGTTTGATTATACATATGACATCACAGTAGGTGAGACCAAGACTTAGTCCAATAACTGTGGAAGAAATCACTGAATTAAACTAGACTATGGGGGTCACTTAGCCATGGAGTTGTAGATGCTCTGTGGTACATTCTAGAGTTCTGTACTGCATAATCATAGCTCTCAGCTGCCTCATATTTTATAGAAATTAACTGATTTTAACTCATGCTTTTGTTGTGGCCTTCACCAAAATACTAATTTTCTGTTAACTTTATCACTGAGGATTACAATCAGTCAATAATGCCAGACCTTAACATCTTTATATTTAATATTTTTTAGAAAAGGCACTATAATGTAAAACTTTTTTTTAACTTTCATCTTTGGAACAGCTAATAGCACTATTGGATCAGTGCAGGTGTAAAAGTAAATCTTCTCTGCATTAATTGTTAATGAATGGGAAAGGAGTCTTGGCTTGCCAGTGTTAACATTTACAGTAATACCAGCAAACTATGACATTTCTTTCATTTTTACAGGAAATGCAAGCAATAGGACTCCAGCTACTAAATCATGGCTGTCCCGCTCACAAAGAGACAGGTGATAACCTTATCCTGAGGCTTTTCATCCCCCTCCTAGATGATGAAAATGTCATCCATAAATCATGAATAACCCTTTATTATTGAATCCTGGTGGAGCCTATTGTAAATTAAATTATTTTCCCACATTAGCAAGTCTGCCCCCATAGCGATGGTGATGATCTGCCTGTAGTAGCTGTGATTAAAGTGGAAGTAAATGTTGTTTAGGACTAGATCTAGCAGTTTTCCTTGTATTTCTGTTTCACTGGGTATGGTCACTCTATCCTTGAGGTTGGCTTCTATGACAGCTTGTCCACAATATCATGTAAAAGCAGAATATTATTACTGACAGAAATGTCATATATTTTATTTAGAAAATCCAGTGTGTTAAGTATATATTACCTTCTTCTCTCAGCTAGGGGCTTACTCTACAAAATCTAAGAAACTGAATATGGCTTCAGTGATTTCTCCCCCACTAGCCAGCAATGGCTTGTAGGGAGGGGTCAAGCAAGTTCTTGTGGAGCTTTGGTATCCCATAGAATTTGGGATTTTAGGATGTGGGATAGTCAAATAATCTTACATTTAACAGATCCCTGTCATGCATCATTCACTTTCACCTAAGGGTGATAGTGTTTGTGACTTTTTACTCTCTTTTGAATTCTGTCCTTATCTGTCCTGTTTTTTTTTCAAAGAAAGTTTTTGCTCCTTTAAGGTGGCTTACCACTTTTGTCGTGTACTGTTTATTTCTGAGAGATACATAACATTGTTAAAATTTAAAATAATATACGTGTTTGCAACTTCAGGTTAACATGGGGACATCATGTGTAATTTCAAAGTAGTATTTAAACTGTAGATGTGTTTATATTATTTTTGTAGCTTGTAAAATTATTGTTCTCAAAAATGCTTGTTTAATACTTTGGAGCTTTTCTCCCCAGGCCACACCTAAAAATGGGCACCTACCCAGTCAGACTTTCCCGGTAATCAAATGTCAGTAAATAAAATAAATAAATAAATAAATACATAAAAATAAAACATCAGATGGCAAAGGTACAAACATATAATATGATCTACTGCTCATCAGAAGCATCACTTGTCAATGAATACATTAAGAATACCCTTATAATGTCTTTGTGTCCATTGCTTTGCCTAGACCCAATGTGTGGTCATTCAGCTACCTTCCATCTTACTTCACTTTAATTTCCCCAATTCCATTTTTTCAAAGACATAGTAACATCTTATAAGTACTACAATCGAGAATGAATGCATAATTTATGGCCAAAATGTATATTAGCTCACTGCTGTCAGTACAATACACTGCAGCATACTTTACACAGATGTGATCACTGATTACATTTACTTATATAACTGGGTATTATTTCAGATATCTACATCCTAAGAACTGAATGAATAAATACATGAAAATGGCCTTGGAATGCATATTCATCTCACTGTTGACTGATTTTAAATATTGTTATTATATACACACATATATCTATATATATATATATATATATATATATATATAAGTTTACTATCAAAGTAAAGAAATGCACCTTACTGTGAGTCTGAAGGTCAAATGGAAAGGTGCAAGAAGGGAAACTGTGAACACAAATCCTGTCGACTCTGCAATGTTGACACGTAGGTTGTGTTTGCAGTTTGGAGAGAAGGTGTTTTGCACTGGATAGCACTACAGTGGATATTGGGAAAATTACTCTTTTCCTCAATGTAGTGGGATCTTGGAGTTAGAATATATAATTAGCAGGGGTTGTGGGGGGTGCAGTCCCCCACATGGAGAGTGCAGGGGGGGCTTGCCCCCCTGCAAAACAGTAGACATTTGTATGGTATTTTTCCGGTGATATTTCTGGATGGTGAGTGGTCTATTATGTGTCAAATGTTGATTTTTTTTTCCTTCCATAAAAATCGATATTCTAAGCAGTCAGTTTAGACAGTATTCACCCATCCAGTTCAAGGATGTGAATAT
Organism: Protopterus annectens; assembly: GCF_019279795.1. Classification (NCBI taxonomy): domain Eukaryota; kingdom Metazoa; phylum Chordata; order Ceratodontiformes; family Protopteridae; genus Protopterus; species Protopterus annectens. Next base: position 868,463,061 of record NC_056727.1, on the reverse strand, counting down.
TCGTCTTATTGCCCCTGTACATTCACACACGCATGCGCACTCACACGCAGACTCACACACACACACACACACACACACACACACACACACACACACACACACACACACACACACACACACACACACTTACTAAAATTTCAAAATACCATCTTCTAGACTGGCTTGCAGTGGTATTCATAGTATTATTAAAATAAATGTGACTTAAATTAACAAAAGAACTCTTATTACTATACTCATATCTCTGCATTCCTATCAACCTCTTTAATTGTTCAGTAGGGAAAGGCTCCCTGCTTTTTCAGAAGGTAACCCAGCTAGTCATTTCTGAAGCACTATTCTGGCAGCTCTAAACATGCAAGACCTGTAATATAGTATTAATTACATTATTCTCTTTTTGGAGAATGTCTAATACTAGGCTTCTTTGCCAAACAACCCAACCAAGTAAGACAATTTCTTTCATTCTTCCCTTCCTTCTTTCTTTCTTCTTACCTCGTTTTATTTTTGTTTTTCTTTTTCATAAAAAATGCATTCCATTCCCCAAAACAATATATTTGATTTTTTTTAATGAAAATAAGTAAATAAAGTAAAAATATCTGATTTGTTTTGCTTTTGCTGAGGACTGCATAGTGGTTGCAGTACCCTGAGCCAGTCCTGGTCTGTGGAGAGTTAAGTATTTGTTGTAAATATAAATCTTGCATTTTAATACAATTTCATGTCCATGAAGAGATGCCTAGATCTAGTGAATGTCGATTATGTCATGCACAACTTCCTGTATAAATGAATCTGTTTTCTACCTTTTGTATGGTGTCCGTGCCTTCTAGGGATTTACTGTTTTAAATGAAGCAGCACCAGTAGTCAGTAATTGGGAATCAGCTGCAGTACATGATTCAATTCGTACATCTGATGAAGCCTTAGTGTATTTTATTAAAATTATTATACTGTAAAATAGGTTCATAGGGGGTTACTGGGGTCTTTATAAGCCTAACAGTGTGTACCAAAAATAACACAAGAGAAACCTAGTATAAAGGATCTTGCCTAGACTTGAAATCTTGGTTAGCAATGACTACTCTTATTTAGGAGGGTCATAGGTGAAATCCAGGAATTTATGGTTTCCCATCCAGTCATCCAGGCTACGCTTAAACAAGGTCATAGAGGGGCTTTGTATGATTTGAACTGGTAGCCTATTACAGAGGAGTGGCAATCTCTGAGAGACATATCTGTCTTTTCAGCAGGTCCTATTTATGTCACAGACCAGGTTACGCTCCCTGGAATAGGTAACCCTTGCCCCATTTGACTTGCAGATGTGCAGCATTTCCATTAAGTTTGGGACCCAAGTTTGCTCTGTAGGCCAGGCACAAGTCTCTTCTAAGTAGTCTGTAGGCTATTGAATACAGTGACAGTGACTTCACTCTGCCAATGTATGACCTGTGCTGGAGACCCTGAATTTTCTTGTTTGGAGATCTCTGAGGTCTCCCAAGTTGCTGCAGGTGCCTGGTAAGGTACACACCAAAGGGAGTATTGTACTCAATTATTAGCCTAATGAGGGTCAAGTACAGGGGTATTATGGCCTCGTTTGCTTTTTAGGCAATGCCTTTGCTAATGAGATGTGTGATGTAGAATGCCTTTCTTACCACAGTACACACATGGTGGTCAAAGTTTAGGCTACAGTCAACTTCCGTTCCCAAGTCTCTGACTACTGAGTTGTTAATTAGGGTATTATTATTTATATGATAGTCTGTAGGGATATCATTTTTACTAAAGGGGATGATAATGCATTTTTTTGCATTGAGTTTGAGTCCATGGCTTTGGCACCAATTACTTGTTTAAGTCCCTGTTGAAGTATATTGACATCATTTGAGGATTCAGTGATTGCACCTAATTTGCAGTCATCAGCAAACTTAGTCAGCCACAGGCCCTCTGTTTTGTCCTGAACGTCTGAGAAGTATATTCCAAACAACAGGGGGACAGTATTAACCCCTGTAGAACACCAGTGGTGACAGGTCTGCTGGTTGAGGTAAAGTTCCCAACTTTGACTGAGCATGATCTGTTGGTGTGCCAGTTTGCAACCCACGTGACAACATAAGGGATGATATTCAACTGGGAGTGTTTATCAATGATGCCCAATTGTAGGATTGTGTTGCATGCCTTGGCTAAGTCAAGGTAGGCTATATGCACAGATCTGCCTTTTTCTGTGGCTCTGGTGATGTTTCTGAAGAATTCCACCAGGTTTACCAGATATGACCTGCCTTTGACAAAACCAAGTTGTGGCGGATCAAGGGTTTAGAGATCACCTATATCCTTATTTATAAAGTCCATGATGATTCACTCCATTGCCTTACAGACAAGGCTGGTTAAGCTTATGGATCTGTAGTTCCCATGGTCTGTTGCTGCACCTCCTTTATTTCTTTATGAAGGGGGAATGACAATTGCTGTTTTCCATTCAGTAGGGACAAAACAAGAACTCAGGTGTGGTTGAAGAGAGTACCTAATGGAGTTGCTAACTCATGTTTTAGACCATTTGACATGCAACCTGGGATGCTATCTGGTCCCACAGAGGCTGTGTTTTTGGCCTTGGAGAGAGCATTATTGACTTGCTCTTTGGACATGCAAAGTGGGGAGATGTAGAGGGGATGCTTTGGGGGATGATTGGAGGGGACCGGGGGGTAAAATTTTCACCAAACCTGTTAGCTAATAAGTTAGCTATTTTCACAGGATCAGTGTGTGTGTGTGTGATGTCATCCACAGCTAGTTCAGCACATGTCTGAGTCCTACCTTTTACATTATGGATATAGACAAAGAATGCCTTATAGTTATCCTTAGGTATGGTTGCTAAATATTTTTCAAAGTTGCCCTTAGTGGACTTTACAAATTGTCTGATTTGTTTGTTAAATCAGAGGAGGGTGTTCTTCCAATGCTGGGACCTCTCTCTTTTATTCTTGGAAAGCAACTTCTTCTTCTTGTATAACTTATTAATGCTAACTGTCCACCAGGGAGGTTTGTTTTTTCTTGAGGATCTTTTTTTGATCCTGTCAGGTATGTCTGTGTTAATGCATTTGTTTAAATGTTTGTACAGGGCATTTGTGTATACCTTAGTATAGTTGTCAATGCCATCTGTGGGAACAAGAGCTTGGAAATTATTTATGCCATCCCTTAGGAAGGCATAATTAGCTTTGATGAAATTTTTTAGCCTGATTTCACCTAAGATGGGGTCAGGTGTTATAGCAACTTCAAATGTGATGGATTTGTGATCAGATTTAACCAGTAAGGGTCCTATACTTGTGGTGGTGCACTGGTCACCCATGTTGCTGAGGACCAGGTCAAGAATATGTGAGCCCCTTGTGGGGTTGCATACTATTTGTTCTTGAGACTTAGTGTTAACAAATTCGAGGAAACTTTGTGTGCGCATGTTGGCACTTGTATACGTTTCCCAGTCAATGGAGGGATAGTTAAAATTGCCCATGACTAGAGTGTTTGGATGTAATTTGATTGACTCAAGTAGGTCTAAATAAACTGTGTGGCTATCTTGGTTCATTGAAGGAGACCTATAGCTAACAGTGACTTGAAGGAGGGGGTCTTACCATAGTTAGTTGAACTTGGGAGTATCTCCATGGAGTTTTCCTGTCTAACCAGTATAGAGGTGTATTTGTCTTTGATGAAGATACATACTCCTCCTTCGTTTTTTTCCTCACACATTCATTTTGTGGTCTGAAAGTGTGGAAGACATTGTAGCCTTGCAAGGCTAGGATACGTTCTGTGGCCCTGAACCAAGTTTCTGTGACTGCACAGATGTCAACATCCTCCAGGGAGATGAGTGCTTATAGAGAGTGCAGTTTCTGATTTAAACTCCTAGTGTTTAGCAGCATAACCTTTAATTTATTCGTGAGTGATATTTTCACATCTAGGTTCATAGGTTCGTACTAGGCTATCTGCCCTAGAGCATTTATAAGCCTAGCCAGAGTGTGTGTGGCTTTCACCACCCCTTAGGATGAGAATACTATGCCCATTTAGGGTTTAGTTTACTGTGCCTCTGTCTAGTAGTGACACAGAGATGACCCCCGGGATAAACCTACGATCTCCCATCCACTCATCAAGATTTCTCTTGAACAGAGTTAGTGAGGGTCTCTGCCTAACATGGACTGGGATTCTGTTCCAGAGTGCAGGGAGCCTCTGGGTTATGAATCTGTCCCTCCAGCATGTCCTATTTATTTCTGTGTTGAGGTTTAAGTCTCTTGCTCTCGTGGCTCTGATGGATTTGGATTTTCTGAGGTGGAGCATGTCCATTAATTCCGGATTGGACATGGCCTTGTACGTCAGGCACAGATCACCTCTGAGTAGGCGGTATGCGGCTGAATAGAGCTGGAGTTTTTTCAGTCGGGCAGCATATGACATATGTTTAAGACCCTTTATTCTCTTGGTGAGGAACTTTTGGGGTCTTTCCAACTGCTGCAGGTGTCGGGTAAGATACATCCCAAATGGGGCATTGTACTCAATCATTGGCCTGATAAGAGAAGAGTACAGGGGCACAATGACCTCTCTTGATCTAGATGTGAAACCCTTCATGATAAGGTCTGAAATTTTGTTCTTGAGGCCCTGTCTACAAAAGGTGTTATGGGGGAGGTAAGTGCCTTAGCCTGCAACCAAAAGCCCAGAGATAACAAATGAAGACCATCTCTGGCAAAGCAGTGTTGTCTATCAATCATGTCAACCCAAGCTGATAGGAACTGGATCCCCTTAGAATGACAGCAGAAACTAAGCCATTTGTTGAAGTCAATCATTTTTTGTTGATATTGTTGTATCATCCTAGGTGAGGGTAGAATGCTGCTCAAGGCTAGGGACATACCTGCCTGGGACACATATTCATAGAGCTCAGTCATGTTTCTCTTTTTATAGTCCAGTGAGGTACATCTCAAGTCATTCACACCAACAAGAGCAATGATGGAGTCATAACGGTACTTATTGTTGAGAGACTTGAGTGCATGTGTGATCTGATGGATACTGGCACCCAATAGACAGCTTACTGTAACCTTCTCCTTGTCCAGACTGGTGAGTGGGACATCTGTGTCTCCCACAATGGAGTCATCTATGACTACAAACATTGGTTTATATGTGCTTTGCCTTAGGGGCTTATTTGGTGAGACACTGGTGCTTGTGTTTTTATGTGTATTGAGTGGTGTAGATGCTGCATTAGGTATAGCATGTTTGTGTTTGGAAGGTCTCTGGTGTTTAGATAGGTTTCTAGTGAGTACCTCCGCATATGATGATTTATGTGTTGAGTGCATGGTTTGTGTAGAAGGTATAGTATTTTAGCTGACAATCTGTTCAGTGTTACTGTTCTGTGCATGAGAGTCAGGATTCCAGATTTTTATCATAAATGCATTTCTCACAAATTGTACTTGGGTGATTTATGAGTAGAGGGTTGTCAGTGTACATCAGGCAGTTGCTACACTGCCTCAGAATACCCATGTCAATCAGGCTGGTAGGAGAAATGGAAGGAAACTGATCATTCATAATGCCAGGATAAATCTTGTTTCCACAGTGGGGAGAGAAAATGGAGGGGGGGTGGTATAACTGGGCATTCTATGAAGGATATATAGTAGCAGTGGATCTCTAAATGGTATGACACTATTGTAGATTTGGTAGTTTGGGACTGTTTAGTGGGCAAAAGCGCAGCTGAGGTGCTCTTTGAGCACCTAAGCTCAATTTAAGAACAACTTGGCTGGATCACGGGCAGCTACTAAGGGAAAATTTAAATACAGAAGTTTTTGCATCTATAACTGCCATAGTTAACAACTTCAGCCATATATGATATGAGTGCAAATTGGTAAGTACAAGTAATATGATGAAATAGAAAATAAAGGCTAGGGCCAAATGCTTGCATGAAGGCCTTGATATGGATTAGTTAACATCAGTATATTTATTATAAGGCTATTCAGAAGATGCCAACATAGAAAATTAAGTAGCACCCTCTATACATGCTCTGATCACTTACACGTGTTTTTTACATGGCCTATGGCATTTCAAATTTGGGAATAATTCTATGGCACAGCCTTACATGCAGTCAGGAAACACATTCCTCCACCCTTAAAACAAACTGTTATTTTTTTGGATCTTAGGCATTTTATTCCACCTAACTCAGGCCTCATTAAATGTGAAGTGAAGTGGCTTTGTGCCTGTAAGCTATAGTGTCAGCTATAAAACCATAAATGTTGACATTGTGGAGGAACTGCATTGTTACAGTGATAAAGTATGCTTTGCACTTATAAATAACTCTGACTCAAAAGGCATGGTTAGTATGTGATCAATGCTTTTGTTTATGTGGTCATATATTATACCAACTTGTTAACAGTTTATTTGTTGTCCAGTAGGTTAACTTTACTTTCAGTAATTCAAGTTTTTAATGGAATGGCTTACTAGTGCCACATGTTAATATTTTTTTTCATGAAGCCAAGATTTGTTTAATCTTCTGATGCACATTAAACAATGATTGGTATCTTAAAAAATATTGAATTTTAGATTCTGACTGGAAATCTTGAACAGTGGAAGAAATACATTTCACATCTTGGTTGTGCTCCATACATAAAGTAATTATTTCCACATTATGTGTACCTCACTATATGAATGATTGCAAGGAGATTACATTTATTTCCTTGTAAGTTATCTTTGGTAATAAGATTCAAATAAATTATATAGGTTATGCATTAGCGGCCCATTGACACAGAGGGTAGAATTGCTGCCCCATACTGTCTAGCTCAACAGTCTGAGTCAAAGTTCAGATGCCTTCTATGTAGCTTGCCATTAGGTATGTGCATGTGTTTATTGTTTTTCTCTATGGGGGATGCTCATGTGTATGTGTTTGCATATTTTTGTGTGTATGTGTATAAGTGAATGTGTGTGCGGCCATGTGTATTGAGTGTGTATGTTATGTGTGTGTGTGTGTGTGTGTGTGTGTGTGTGTGTATAAAGGTATGTGCATCTCTGTAGTACAGGAACACTTCATTCAGAATTATTTTCTCTGCCTTTCGTTTGCTTAGTCCTCTAGATCTCCTATATATAAGCAGTTACAACTTTATCTACTAGATCTCCTATAACACTGAAGTGAATTATGTGATCAGAGAATGAATAAATGATTCCTAGGAAGGAAGAAGGTGTCCAACTGCTTAGACTCAGTCTGTCTAGAGACTATATAATCATGGGTCTGAAGGTTTTGATACTATGGGTCAGAATCTGGTTCATTTGGAGTTTTCATCAGACTCCTTGTTTTGTTTTTCAACATATGCATTGCAGCCTTGGATAAAACAACATATGAGCTTCATAAAACCTGTCAATTTTAATTCCTTCTGTGTCAAATGTTGTCAAAATGCACATCTGGTGGACATAGTGAGCAGTTATAGTTGTATTTTGTGCCACACAGATATATCCCTAACTCACGGTGCATGAGTATGCTGTGCTTTTTTTGTTAATAATATACAATAGACACAAGTTTTTGTTGTCTTTCGGTTTTTCCCAGTTAGGGGTCGCCACAACAGAACTCTGGTCCACTAATGATTGGCAGTAGATTTTCACGAACATCGAGGTGCCAGCTCGACGGTCAACCTTCAATGAAGACACTCCCATTTACGCATGTCTTTTGAATGCCCACCCAACCATGGGGAGGGCATGCAGACTCCACACGGAAGGCACTCCCCATACTCCAGCCAAGAATCGAACGGAAAACCTCTTGCTGTGAGACAACAACGCATACAATAGACACAAGTAATCCTACTAAAACCTACATCAGATTGAATTAAGTAATTTTTTGCTTTAAAAAGTAATGCTTTCTAGTGTACTGTACTGTATTACAGCTAAAAATAAATTTCTTTGAAGTTCTCTGGCATTGTTTTTCACAGTCCTGAAAGATTGTCTGTACACTTATGCTATACTCAAAGCTACTAGGGAAACAACTGCAAAAACCCTGAAGTTAATTATGTGAATCACTGGCAAATATGGAAATGTAGTTGTGCTCTACTAAAATGTTTGTAGATCTAGTGTAAACTATCGAGAAATTAACTGAAACCTTCATAGAGAGAGGGATGGCTAAAGACTAGTAAATTATAAGAGCAAGTAAAACTTATCACCAGTGCAACAGTAGGCTCCAGAACTACGGCACCTTTAAAGAAGCTGTCAAATGTGTTGATATAAAGTTGTAACTGCTTACCAGTTATAACTTTGCTACACAAGTCAACTGGGCTGAAAATTAACCTCTCTTCACAACTGACTGGATATGATTTAAAGGTATAAGTGATACTGGATGGTGGTGATTATTTAGACTATTACAAGTTTTAAAAGAGAATTTTATCTAGAGCAGATGCCACTCCTGAAGTGCAAGCTGTTAAATTTCAAAGTTAGATATTTAATGCCTGCAAGACAGTAAGAGCTTGCATGCATGATGTTTAACATATTAACCTTGAGACTGATCAAATCAAGTGGATCAGAAATGATAGAATTGATGACTGTTGGTAGATTTTATAAGAACATTGTCTCTTAATATAAGAAATTCAGTGTATCGATGTGATTCCAAAAGGTCAGATAAATCAGTTTTGCAGTTTTTATTTGTTAGCAAATCTTACATTGTTTAAAAGTGAAATATGAGCATCTAAAACTTATTAGCTAACATGTTAGCATTGACTTTGAAACACACTATTCGTATCACTGACCTAACGTTGCAGGGATGGGAAGAAAGTCCTTTTAGCCAGATTTTGTAGCAATGAGAGAAAAAGGTTACTGTTAAGGGTGTGCAAATATCTAAAGTGAATGCTGAGAAAGTAATGCAGATGGAATGAGGTAAAATATATACTGAGAAAGCACACCATGGAATGTGATGATAAAATACATCACATTCTACAGTCTAGTGAGAGGATTGTGCTGATTGGAACCTGATTGATGAAGGATGGTTGGTCTAGGTTTTGGAATAAGCACCCTCATTGGTCCTTTTGAACCTTTTTAAAGCTTTACTTCATGTTTTTAGCTTCTGGTATTTAAGCCCTGCATTTGAGCAGGTTTCTGCCTGTTTGCACATCGCACAGCATCACTCACTGCAACAGCTGGACAGATTAATTCAACAATTTTTCCCTTAGTTACAGCTGTAGCACATTAGTGTAGCCCTCATCCTTAGTACTTTCCCAGTCAAAGAAATACTGTTAGTGAACTGAAACCTATTAAATTACCAAAAAAAAAGGCAGAAATATCCTTCCACTTAGCTCCTCCTTTATTGATGCTGCATGCACCACAAAAATCACCGTAAGCGAAGGTTCTGTCAAAAAACCTACAGAGACACCAGAGACCTCCAAAACACAAGACTGCTACAACTAGCACAGTTCCTCAATAGTGAGACACATGGATGTCACACTCACCAGGTTGGACAAGGAGAAAGTCACAGTCACTGCCTGTCCATTGCCAGGATTCATGAAATCACACATGCACTCAGGTCTCTCAGCAACAAGTATCATTATGACTCTGTCATAGCTCATATTGGAGTGAACAACTTCAGACATACCTTATTGGACTATATGAAGAGAGACATGTTTGAGCTCTCTGAGTATGTGTCCCAGGCAGGTTTGCCCCTAGCCTTAAACTGCATACTATCCTCACCTAGAATAGTTCCACAGTATAAACAAAAAAATGATTGATTTCAATAATTGCTTAGTTTTTGGTGTCATTCAAAGGGGATCTAGTTCCTGTCAGCCTGGGAAGCTATGGTCGACAAACCTTGCTGTTTTGCCAGAATTGGTTTACACATGGCACTTCTTGGCTTTTGGTTGCTGGCAAAGGCTCTTGCCCCCTCCATGGTGCCTTTTTTAAGCAAAGACTCGAAAACAAACTTACCGACATGAAATTTGCCAGTCATAACATAATAAGGGTCATGCTGCTAAATGCAAGGAGCTTAAACAAAAAAAACTGCACACCATGGAAGAACTTCTGTCACTTTAAGATGTAGATGTCTCTGCAGTCACAGAAACCTGGTTGAAGACCTCAGAGAGTACCCCAGCCTTGCAAGGCTACAATGCATTCCATACCTTCAGACCACAAAAAAGAACAATGCTTCTAGCCATATTAGAGAGAAATTCACCTCCTGTCTAGTTAGACTGGACAACTCCATGGAGTTACATCAAGTTCAAGTTATGGTGGGTAAGACCCCTGTTCAAGTCCTAGCCAGTTATAGATCCCCCTCCATGGGTCATGATGCGCATGAAGCCTACTTGACCAATCTGGAGACTATCTAAATATTACCAATTCAATTATTCCAGCATCAACAAGGAAACCTACACTAGCCCTAACCTGCTAGCACAAATGTTCCTTGACTTATTAACTCAAATGCCCTGGAACAAATTGTTCATACCCCAACAAGAGGAACAAACATACTAGATATTGTCCTCACTAACATGACAAATGGATGCACTACCACAACTGTCGGACCCTCATTAGTAAAATCTGGCCACAAATCAGTCACCTTCAAGCTTACACTAATGCTGGAATTTACAAAGGGTGAAATCAGACTAAAAAACTTCACCAAGGCAAACTATACCCTCCTAGGTCAAGGTATGAATGCATTCCGAGCCCCACCCCTCAGCTGGAAGTGGTAACTACATCAAAGCTTACACTAAAGCCCTGTACAATCACTTGCATAAGTGTATAGACTTGGCTGTATCAGAAAGAATTAAAGGCAGAGTACCAAGCAAAAACAAGCCACCATGGTGGACATCCAGCATCAACAAACTTTACAATAAACACAAAAATTTGCTGTCCAGGAAAACAAAGGCAAGATGCCAACAATGGAAAAGCACCCTCCCCAGCCTCAATGGGCAGATAAGACAACTTGTCAAATCCTCTAAGGGCTTCTTTGTGAAAAATTTAGCTATCACAGCCAAGGATAACTATAAGGCCTTTTACAGCTACTTATGTAGTCTAAAATGTAGGACCCAGCATGTGCAGAACTAGTGAACAACAGTATCACACACACTGACCCCACAGAGATAGCAAACCTGCTAGCTGATAGGTTTGCCAAAAATGTAACCCCCCTATCCCCTCCAAATATATCACAAACCCTGCCACCCCCCCCCCCCCACAATACATATCTGAAGAATAGATCATCAAAGCCTTGTCCAAGGCAAAAAACACAGCCTCTGTGGATCGGACAAATTCCCAGGCTGTCTTCTAAACAGGCTAAAATGTGAAATAGCATCACCATCAAGTACCCTTTTAATCATAGTCTAACCACAGGCTTTGTTGCTGTGGAATGGAGAACAGCAACAGTTACTTACCTTCACAAAGGTAGCCTAGCAACAGACATGGGGAATTACAGACCCATATGCCTGGCCAGCCTCATCTGTAAGGCCATGGAATGTATCATTAGGGACCTCATAAATAAAGACATAGGTGACTTCCAAACCCTGGATCCTACCCAATTCGACTTTGTCAAGGGCAGATCCTGGCTGTTAAATCATGTGGATTTTTTGAAAATGTGACCACGGCCATTGATAAGGCAAATCTACCTCGACTTGGCAAAGGCTTTCAACACAATCTCACAATCAGGCATTACCAATAAACTTAAACCGAATATAAACCCCTTTGTTGTAAGATGGGTTGCTAAATGACTCACAAACAGGACACACACTATTAAAGTGGGCAACTCCACATTAAGCAGCAGACCTGTTACCAGTGGTGTGCCACAGGGATCAGTGTTGGGCCCCTTACTGTTTGGTATATAAGTCTCAGAAGTTCAGTTCAAAACTAAGAGGTTGTGGCTGACCAGGTTTGCAGACGAATGCAAACTGGGAGCAATTACTGAATCTAAATGATGTCAGTATACTCTAGGGGGGTCTTAAGCAGACCAATGACTGGTGTCTTAGTCACAGTCTCAAACTGCATGCAAAGAAATGCATCATCATTATCTTTGGCATAAACAATGTCCCTTTACACTGTCAAATCAATAACAATACCCTAAGTACTCATGAAGTGGTAAGGGATCTGGGGTCACAAGTTGACCACGAACTTAACTCCGATCACCATGTGTCAACTGTAGTAAGGAAGGCTTTCTGTGTAGCACACATGATTAGTAAAGGCATCGCCTTGAGTGCAAAAGAGGTATAACCCCTCTATACTCGGCACTAATCCAGCCCATAATTGAGTATAACAAGCCATTCGGCATGTACCATACAAAGCATCTGCAGCAGTTGGAGAGACCTTAGAGGTTTCTAACAAAAAAGATCAAAGAACTCCATCAAGTGTCGTACACAGACTGACTAAAGTCCATGTCACTTTAATCTGTATCATATGGACTTCTTAGGGGAAACTTATGCCTGGATTTCAGAGCAATCTCAGACCCAAACCTAGTGAACTTGCTACATATCTATAAAACAAATGGGACTAGAGACACCTGTTCCAGGGACTTAAATATGATCTGTGACTTAAATAGGACATCCTGGAGGGACAGATTTATCTTCCACTGATTGCTGCATCTTTAGAATATGCTACCTATTCATGTGAAACAGAGCACCTCTATGACACTGTTCAAAAGGAACCTGGACAAGTGGATAGGATACCGTACATTCTTACTGGGAATAGTGCCCACAGCCCTCCTGGACATGGGCAGTCATTACTAAATGCAATCTTGGGTATTACCTAACTTTTCTATGGCATTACATTGGGATGAAACTGCTAGGCTTAAAATGACCTCCAGGTCAATAGCCTAGTTTTTCCTATGATCCTATGTGAGAAAGCATGCCACTGGATGTAATGATAAAATATATACTAAGAAAGCATACCTTTGAATGTGATAATAAAATATGTACCGAGAAAGCGTGAAATTGAATGTTGAGATAAAGAAACCAATATAATTGGTAGTTTGTTACTATGCTTGTCTTTTATGTGCAAGGTACTACAAGGTTTACTTGATTCAGGCAGAATGGTTATTTCAGTTAAAAGTCCCTATGTGTACAATCTTAAATAGAATGGCAAGCATATGGTATAATTAATTTCTGCTAATGGAAGAAAAATACCCATTTAGATCTGTAGAGTCTGAAATCATTCTAAGAATACTAAAAAAATGAATACACACAATGTATCTGTAGAATTTCAGACAATTTTTGGAAAACACATACATCCTCTGGCAGTAGTGCATAAAAAACTATGATGTTATTATAGGGAACAATCTTACCACTCTAATTTCTGGTAGAAGGTTTGGAAATAATAAAATATTTAAATGATTTGCAGAAGAAAGATGGCCTTAACAAAGAAGAAATCAACCAGACAAGTGAAGTTTTCCCTGTGAAAGAAAAATAGGGTGTTGGGTCTGGAATTTATCCATACTTCCGACCAACACTTAGAAATATCAGAACAAAACAATGGAAAAGGTGAGTGTTTGAACATTAACTGAAATATTATAAGGATATAGCACTGAGTAGCCTTTTTGTCCGAATTGGTGAAGTTTCAGCCAGAAATTAGTAGTCTATTGGTCGTTTTGGGCCAATTCCTAGCTCCTTTCAGCCCCCTGCTATAAAACACGCTAAACACGTGTTTTCCAGCTTGTACCAACTCTGCACAGATCCTCGTGGTGGCCTGCAGAGTGATCCAAGCAGCAGAGAGCTAAAAGAGTGACTTTCTACCAGATATAAGTATTTTTTGTGGCTTTCCCACTGTTATTAAGCTAGCGACTGCATTTCGCCTGTTTTACTGCTACTTTAAGTGATTTCTGCATTTTACACTGTTTATTGCACTTTAAGTTACTAATTGTTGCAAATTGTTTCTGTAGGCTACACACTAAAGTGCGCTAGCCGATTTACAGCATTTATAGCATTTACTGTCTGTTTTTTCCTTATCTCTGTAATAAAACAAAAAATCTCTTGTTTTCCCACTTTACTGAACTAGAGTAGTCCAGTTTCAGAGTTGCTGATCCCTGGGCTTTGTTTTTAGTTCCTGTTACTGATCCATTGCCTTATTAGGAAGGAGGGAAGTTTCTTTGCTTACCAGTGGGAGTGGGAAGCACTGAGCGCCTTTTGTCCGATTTGGTGAAGTTTCAGCCAGAAACTAGTAGTCCATTGGTCGTTTTGGGCCAATTCCTAGCTCCCTTCAGCCCCTGCTATAAAACACGCTAAACTGTACTGCTGATCTAACCAGCATATCCTATAACTGAAAAGTTCATCTCTACTTGATTCCCAAGTAGACTATTCTCTATCTGTAAAGCCTAGCACTTACTCCTACAGTACTTGCACCTTGATAAAGCACTCTTATTATAGATAGTACCCCACCAGCCCAAAACCCACTTCCCCGGAGTCCTTTGAAAGTTCTTTATCTACTACTTCTAGTATGTCGAGGGATCAGTTGCTAGTGTCCTCTCCAGCTCAACTGGTGAACCTGGGAATATTGAGGCAATGTTACAATTGCCTCATGTACACAGAACAATCCTCTCCTTCTCCCACAAAACACAAATACATGCGAGAGATGCAACTATACGGCCAAACTGGAGGCTGAGCTCTCTCAACATAGGACTGGCAAGACCAGACAGGAGGAGAAGGCAACCACACACAATACATACCCAGTCACACATGGTACCATCACAACTTCAAATCATACACATACTCACACAAAGACATACTCGGAGGCTCTGGTCAAAAATTTACCAAAACAGCAGAGGCCACCAAAGCAGACACCCAAACAACTACCACCTCACGACCCAACACATGCAACACATAGACCACACAGTCAGAGTGTCAAACAGTCACAGCCCTTAAGGCCAAACAAAATGCCAGACACACTTGTCATTGGTGATTCCATAGTCAGGCACACTGCCGTCCCGCTCACCAGACTGAGTAAGGAGAAGGTCACAGTAAGCTGCCTGTCGGGCGCTAGAATCCGCCACATAACGCAAGCACTCAGGTCTCTCAACAGCAGGTACAAGTACGACTCAGTCATTGTCCACGCTGGTGTCAACGACCTGAGACGTACCTCCTTGGACTACATGAAAAGGGACGTCGAGGAGCTCTCTGATTATGTAGCCCAGGCAGGTATGACCCTGACCTTGAGCAGTATCCTACCTTCACCTAGAATGATGCCACAATACAGTGATAAGATGATCAGCTTTAATAATTGGCTTAAATTCTGGTGTCATTCAAAGGGGATCCAATGTCTGTCTGCCTGGGATGACATGCTGGACAAGCCACGCTGCTCGCAAGGGACGGCTTGCACCTGTCACCCTGGGCTTCCGGATATTGGCAAAGGCTCTTGCCACCCCATAGTGCCTTTTTAGGCAAGGCTCAAATTCTAAACCTACCACCCTAGAACACCAAAAGGAAAAAACTAAGGGTAATGCTGCTCAATGCCAGAAGTCTCAATCTCAAGATGCACGCACTCGAGGCCCTTCTCAATATGGATAACATCGATGTCTGTGCTGTGACAGAAACCTGGTTCAAGGCTCCTGAGAGCACCCCAGCACTAACAGGTTTCACCTCATATCATACGTTCCAGCCCCAAAATCCGGACAACACCAAGAAAGGAGGGGGGGTGTCCATATTCATAAAGGACACCCACACCTCAAGGTTGGTGGCAACGCACGATGCATCGGAGACCATCCAGGTGCAATTAACCATAGGCAAGACTGCTCTGCAATTTGTAGCATGTTACAGGCCACCCTCTCAAACTCAGGAACCTCACATGGCCTTCCTGAAAACATTGGAGGGATAAATGTATCTCCAAACACCATCATACTAGGTGACTTCAACTACCCTAATATAGACTGGGAACACTACTCAAGCCCGAACACTCTAACCCAAAGATTCCTGGAGTTCATAAACTCAAATGCCATGGAACAACTAGTCACCATCCCCACAAGAGGTGAAAACATACTTGATCTCATCATCACGAACATGGGATCAAAATGTTCAACACCGGAAGTATACCCCTCACTGGTGAGATCAGATCATAAACTAATCTCGCTGGAGGTCCTCATCCCGCCCACCTGAAACAAAAAGACCACAGTGAAAAACTTCTCAAAAGCCGATTTCACACTTCTAAAACTAGTGTGGTCTCCTTTAAGGCCCCTGAGCCAGTGGTAAACATTACTCAAACCGCTGAATCACTTACAAATGCCTTCTACCAGCACCTACAGGACTGCATGGATCAGGCAATCCCAAACAAAACTAAGACTCTCTGTACCAAAGGCAAGCGTCCAGTCTGGTGGACCCCAGCCATAAACAAGCTCTACAACAAAAGGAGGAAGCTACTACAAGATAGAGCAAAATCCTTGAAAGGTAAGACACCTTTGATCATTATAAGTAAAAACTAAGAGCTCTCATAAAATCATCCAAGGCAAATTTTGAGAGAAAAATCGCCAAGGACTCTAAAGACAATCATAAGGCCTTCTTTAGCTATGTTAGAAACCTAGGAGGAAACTCCCAGATATGCTCAGAATTAGTTCAAAATGATGTGAAAATTACTGAACCTACACACATTGCTAACATACTGGCTGACAGGTTCAGTGCAAACTTCTCCCCTCCCCAAAAGGAGAGATATCTATTCCAGAGGATTGTAGCCCCCAAACATCTCCAACGCCCAGGTGAGAACTGCCCTCACTAAGGCAAAAACACAGCATCCATGGGACCGGATGGTGTCCCCGGCTGTGTGCTTCATGAACTCAACGAGGAATTAAACCCACAGTTAGGACAGCTGTTTAATCTTAGCCTCACCTCAGGATACGTACCCAAGGAGTGGCGCCGGCGACTGTGGTCCCACTTCATAAGGGTGGTGCCTCCACAGACCCTGGAAATTACCGCCCCATTAGCTTGACAAGCCTTATCTGCAAAGCCATGGAGAGGATCATAATGGAACTCATAAATAAAGACATAGGGAACTTGCAGACTTTGGATCCAACCCAGTTTGGCTTTGTCAAAGGCAGATCCTGCCTCTTAAACTTGGTTGACTTTTTCGAGACAGTCACCAAGGCCATTGATGAGGGAAAGGCAGTCCATACAGCCTACCTCGACCTGGCAAAGGCCTTGACACAATACCCCACTCAGGTATCATCGAAAAACTCATCAGCTTGAATGTAAACCCATACATCACAAGATGGGTTGCAAACTGGCTAAGCGACAGAACCCACAGGGTCAGAGTTGCTGGAGCCATGTCAGACTCAAAGCCTGTCACAAGTGGTGTCCCACAGGGCTCAGTCCTGGGTCCACTCTTGTTCGGCATCTACTTTTCTGAAGTACAAGCAAACACAGGAGGGTTATGGCTGACAAAGTTTGCAGATGACTGCAAACTGGGCCTTAGTCGAAAACACATCTGACACAGATATCCTCCAGAAGGGCCTCACAGAAACGGATAACTGGTGCCAGAGCCATGGCCTGAAGTTAAACGCCAAAAATGCATAGTCATACCCTTCGGGAAAAACAAGGTTACCCCTAGCTACCATATAGGTGACAATCCACTGAGCACAGAAAAGTCATCAGGGATCTGGGGACCCAAGTTGACAGTAGTCTTCGTTTGACACTCATGTTGCTAAAGTAGTTAGGAAAACCTTCTATATCGCCCACCTGATCATGAAGGGATTCACATCTAGATCAAGGGAGGTCATCGTCCCCTGTACTCATCACTCATTAGACCTATGATTGAGTACAATGCCCGTTCGGAATGTATCTGACCAGACACCTGATGCAGCTTGAAAGGCCCCAAAAGTTCCTCACCAAAAGGATAAAGGGTCTCAAAAATATGTCTCATGCTGCCCGACTGAAAGAACTCCAGCTTTATTCAGTCTCATACCGCTTGCTCAGAGGTGACCTGTGCCTGACATATAAGGCCATGTCAAACCCAGATTTGATGAATATGCTTCACCTCAAAAATCTAGATCCCTCAGAACCACAAGGGCGGGAGACTTAAACCTTGACACGGTTATAAATAGAACGTGCTGGAGGGCCAGATTCATCACCCAGAGACTCCCTATGCTGTGGAACAAAATCCCGGTACATGTGAGGCAGAGCACCTCGCTGGCCTTGTTCAAGAGGAATCTTGACCAATGGATGGGAGATCGCAGATATACCCCAGGGATTACTTCAGTGTCACTGCTTGACAGAGGCACAGAAAAATGATAGGCATAGTTTTTATTCAAACTAAAGGGGTGGCGAAAGCCACATAACTATGGGCTAGGCGTATAAATGCCCTTGGGCAGATAGCCTAGTATGAACCTATGAACCTATGAACCTATGAACCTATGAACCTATGAACCTATAATACAAATCACCCCATGAGTTATTAGATTCCTGAAATAAGAAGATAACAGAAATATTCATTACTTAAATAGTCACCGGTTTAAACATTAGTACTAAATAGATCACAACAGAAGGCAGTGAGCTAAGCAAAAAGCAATTGTCACCACAAAATTAGGCAAAAATTCAAGGACAGACTTGGCAGAAGAAAATCATTTGTTTAACTTCAGAGAGTGAAGCAGAGATAGGCAGGGGAGCAGAATTGCATAAAATAAATCTGAAACATTTCCTGTGGCAGAGTAGCCTTCAGGAACAAAGCCAGTAGATGGAAAATAATTATACAGCAAAGAATTACAGCATGAAACTGGTCAGGTATATGTTTAGCCACCAGAAGAGAAGTTGTGGATAGCAATTCAAGAACTATACTAACTTCGAAAAAGGGCATAGCAAAATTCATTTAAAATGGGTGGCGAAAGCCAAACACACTCTGGCTAGGCTTATAAATGCCCTAGGGCAGATAGCCTAGTATGAACCTATGAAAATATGTAATACAGTTTACTACGGGAAGCAATGAGAAAAAAATCCTTTATTAATGTGGTACAGTCCAAAAATCAAATTAAAACGTTAGAAAAATACACATCCTAAGCAGAATTCTAAACTTTCTGTCAAAGTTAGAGAAATAGCATTAAAATTTGGGAAATTCTGAGCATCAAGTATCTATTAACAAGGAGAATTTAGTCCATATAAAACAGTTTAGTAGTATAATAAAATGGGAAGAAATGTATTATATCATGACATGGTTAATCTGACTGTTGCCAGGGATTTAGTGCTGTTATTCTCTGATGTAGATGTGTCAGTTGCTAGGAGTCCGTTATGGTGGCATGTTAAGTTTGCTTATAACTTTGAGATGAAAGTGCTAACAAAGTCTTTCATTAAAACTTTCTGTGTTTCTGATCATTCTGGTCTGTGTGGACATGTAGAAATTATTTATTTGGTTACTGGTTTTAATTTTTTTTCCAGCACCTTCTAACGCCTCTTTTGTTTACATTTTCAAACAAAATATGTTTAGAATTCAACAACTTAAATATGTAAATGCAGCTGCTAACAATAGCTAAGGGTCTAAAGATTAACAAAAGTGTAAGATGAGAAAGATTTTTCAAACCAAATAAAATAAAAAATTCAACAGGTTAGATATGTAAAAACAGTTATTAAAAAGATGAATAGTAAAGCTCTTCAATAGGTAACTGGAGTTAAACAGTCTTTAAGACAAGAGCATTTATACTTATTTTTAAGGTGATCCTTTAGATGTTTCTTAAACCGAGGAAGAAATTATAATCTGAGTGGTGAGGCTAATCCAAATAAGATACTGCTGGCCTTATGAAGGATTTTTGACAGGAGACATATGAGGCCTGTTTATTGTTATGCCTCTACCCTCTACTACTGTGTAAAACAGATGTAGGTCATGTGCAATTATCCTGTTTGCCAAAGGTGGGCGGTATCTATTATTGCCGAACTGGATGGCTATTGTGTTTAGCAAATAGGGTGACCAAATTGAGGCAGGTAGCCATTTTTCCTTGAATATAGTAGTACAGTGATGTTCAATAGGTCTTGGCAGAGTAATAACTCTTTAACGCGATTTGTCAATACTCTTACTTTTCTGGTAGTTTTATTCTTGCAATGTATCATTTTGTGTTTTTTTCCTTAATCATTTTGTGATCTGCAATCATTTCCCCCTATTTTCTGTTATTTTTCATTGTGTGATGCTCTGCCTCCATGTAATTCTCTATGGAAAGGCCTTTGATTTCATATAAGGCATTCCACTAAGACTGTTAGTTCAGTATTTTTTTTTTAGTGATAGCAGTTATATCCAAGTTGTTTGTTTAACTGCTGATATTGGAATTAAAGGATGACCAATATTTGAGTTCATGGTGATGAGGCTGTAGTTGGGGAATTTTAGGTGGGAGATGAATGAAGGGAGTGCACCTCTTTGGGAGCAGGATTCGAACAATCTGTACATATGCATGAAGGGGCTGGAGTGGGCAGAAAGAAGTCGGCTATAGTCT